>NC_086444.1:445599531-445842031 GCF_028390025.1 Pseudophryne corroboree | reverse complement strand
TTCCTGTAACTGTGTGAACATCCAGGCAAACATATTCACCACAGCCAGGGACTTGGACAGCGACTGCGGGCTACTGCTGTGTGGAGCCTCTGACACAGTGTGCCCAGCGAGCAGCAGTTTTCCTGCTGGACTGTGGCTGTCCGGCTCTTCGGTGGAGGGGGAAGGGACCATAGGAAAGGGCCAGCAACCCGGCAGAGCTTCATATGCATCACACCCGGCAGAACGTTATGCGCGCCACACCTGACAGAGCATCATGCGCAGTACACAGTGGGGACTGGTCCAGACCAAGCGACAGGGTAACTGGGGGTGAAAGGGGGTTTGGTGCGGCCTGGCAATTGTTTTTTGTAATTTGTGGGCAAATAGACAGAGCCGGCCCTAGCTAATTTGATGCCCTAGGCAAAATTTTGTCTGGTGCCCCCTAGCTCCACCGCTAGTTCTGCATCTGTACCTGCAACGCTCAGGTAGTGGGGCCCACCGGGGGGTTACCCTGTGGGCCAGTTCAACTCTGCACAATGCCACACAGTAATGACCATAATACATATAATTCCACACAGTAAAGGAACCTTACACATATGCCCCACATTAGTAATGCCCATAATACACATAATGCCACACAGCAATGCACCTTACACATATGCCCCACATTAGTAATGCCCATAATACACATATACTGCCACAGATACTGCCACACTTGCTGGTTATACAAAAAGACCAGTATCAAACATGTAGAAACTGTCCATTCTCTTCACTATTCAGTGTGTTTGCTGGTGTCTGTTACTGCATGCCCTTTACTTTATACTGTGGGAGTGATATACTCTGCCCTCCAGTCTGATGTGTCCGAAAGTCATGCTGCACTGATGTTTCATATAGAAAAGCACAACGCAACTTACTGACCACGTTACAGTGCTGGGTGGCAGGGGAATTTTACGGCATGGACTGACTAGGAAATAAAGTGTGGGGAGAACATTGCCCATGTTATGTCCCTGCAGACACCTGGGAATTGCACAGGGATAAGGGACACAGGATAACAGGGCCCACCTCCCCTATGTGCACAAGCAGTATAGGTGATGTCAGGTTTCTGTGAAGCAGTCTTCCAAAATACACGTGTTATAGAAGCCATCCAGTAATAACCTTATATAGTCAGTAAAAATGTCACAGGTCCAGGAATTGCATTTACTGGGCTTCTGCTGTCTGTCTGAGGTCTCACACGTCAGGGGCATTCAAGCATGTCAGAGGAAGTTTAAGGCACAGTGTGCATTTTTTTTTACAAATTTAAACAGCAGTGTATACAAGTACTGATTGAATACATTTGGAAAGTAACAGTTAGTTTGCAGACTGTCCCTCCCAGCATGAGATACTGCAGGGACATGCTTGGATGCCCCTAGACATGCTTGGATGCCCTAGGCAAATGCCTAGCCTGCCTATAGCTAAGGCCGGCTCTGCAAATAGAGTTTAGTGATTAAAAAGCATTATTAGGTGCTGCTGTCCATTTTTTCTGCCCCATATCCTTGGGACCCTCCTGGACCTCGGGGCCCGGTACTGGTGTCCCCTTTGACCCTCAACCTGTCGTCGGGCCTGTCCAGATGTTTTGTACAGCACTTGTGCTTTATTTTTTTTGAGAATTTTTATAGAATTGATTAAAAGCTCCTCTTATTTTGGAGTAGCAGTCAATTATGAGAGGTTTATATTCTAGTACAGGATTGAACACATACACCTTTTCCAGTAAGCACTTCAAATTTTTTTTTTTGTGGTATGCCATAGGTATCAGTTTTGGTGCATGTGCTTTTTAATATTTTTCAATCTTTTAATGAATGACCTTCAGATGCCTAGAAAGTTCATAATAATTGATGACATGGAGATAACACAGATCCGCATATTAGTTAAACAAAATCACAGTCAAGGCCATGTTTTAGATTAAGTGTATTGTAGATAACGGAAGGGATATACATCTAGGCACTGGTAATAACTATGTTAATTAGACATTTACCCTTTCATGCATGAATTATGATGACCTAATGGAAGATTTTTTTTTTATTTTTTTTTAGTCTTCAGGACTATAAAAACACAAAAAAAGTATTTTTTTCTTCTAAAGTATAAAACCTAAAGAAGTTAAACACATGTCCACTTGATTGGACATCATGGATCTGCAACATAAAAAAATGACCTATTATGGAGGAACAGTATTTTAACCATGAAAGTTTTTTTCTTCTTCAAAAAGTGGGGTAAAAAACAACAACAATTGTCTATTATGGTTTCAATGTGCTTATCATGCTGCTTATGTGTTGCATGACGTCCTGTGAAGTAGACATAACATTTTACATCAACTGTGAATAAAATTATTGGAGTACTTGATGAAAAAATCCATCATATTAAGCCCTACACACTACTTTTGTTTAATTTATTTGACCTGCACTGCTATCTTTCAATAAAACGCTTGTTGTTGGTGAACTGCTATCCGACATTTTATTTTGACCTTATTGTTTGTATAGGAATTAATTTGGAATTAATTTTGGTAGATGTCCAAAGAAAAGGACCCAATACACTAGTGATATCAAAAGAGAGTTTCTGTAAGAGATAATGGCTTAAAAATACTGTAGTTGTCCATTGTAGTAACCTCTATGCATGAACGGGTTAAAGAAATACAGTTGGGGAAAGCATAGGTGGAAAAAAACTTGGGAATACTAGTTAGCACATTATGTGCCAGGCAGTGGCTACAAAAGCAAAAAAAAGAATTGGGTGCATAAAAAAAAGAGGACATGATGCAGGGGCGTATCTAGAGAGGAGGGGACCCGTGTGCAGTCTCCGGGTGTGGGCCCCCTCCTCTTCCATCCCGTACCTGGCATCAGTGCTGTTAGTGCTCTGTCTGAGCACTAGAGACTCTGGCATAGTGACAGAGTCTACGGTGAGTACGCAAGTTTTCGAAAAAATGGAGTGACGGACATTTTTTTGGAGACCTGCGCATACGCTGTAGACTCTGGCATTGTGCCAGTGTCTCTAGTGCTCAGAGAGAGTGCTAATAGCACTGATGCCGGCTACGGGACAGTAGAGTTGGGGGCCCACGCACGGACACCAGAATGGTAAGTATAAAAGAAATGGGTGCAGTGTTTGCAGTTTGGGCCCCCTCTGGACCCAGAGGCCGGTGTGCACCGCACACACTGCACCCATTATAGATACGCCACTGGCATGATGTTATCACAGTATTACTTGTGTATAAGTCAGTAGATGGAATACATCATGAATATGGGGTATCCGGTCTCTAGGTCGACCACCCTTAGGTCGACAATGTCTAGGTCGACCACTATTGGCTGACAGTAACTAGGTCGACAGGTCTTTAGGTCGACAGGTCAAAAGATCGACATGAGTTTTTTCACAATTTTTTTCTTTTTTTGAACTTTTTCATACTTCATGATACACGTGGACTATGATTGGGAATAGTAACCTGTGCCGAGTGCAGCGGTAGCGGAGCGAGGCACTTTACCCTGAGCATGGCAAGTGAAGCAAGGCTTGCGAGGGGACCCGGTGCACTAATTGGGGTTCCCGGACACTGTACGGAGAAAACAACACCAACATTTTTTTAAAAACTCATGTTTACCTAGAACATGTCGACCTAGAATCCCTGTTGACCTAGTTACAGTCGACCAATACTGGTCAACCTAAGTGTGGTTGACCTTCCATACCACACCCGAATATGGAGAAATGTTTTGACCACTACACTTTAAAATGGACCAATTGTTTATAAAAACAGATTTGTTTACTTTGGAAAAAGACATCTTAGATGTGATCTAATTAATATAAACATATTTGCAGTCAATATGTAGATTAGTCAAATAAATGGGGGCATCTGGAGCTATAATTAATGGACGATATTATTTGGGTGATTGATCAGGAAGGAAGTGAAGCCAAAATGGCAACTATGACACTGAGATATTCATCTGGATTAGCACATCTAGAATTTATAAAAACATTAGGGATGAGCGGGTTCAGTTCCCCGAGGCGGGATCTGAGTCCGGCTCGGGACTTCCCGCCTTACTCAGATCCCAAAGTGAGGCCGACTGGCATTTTCCTGCTGTCGAATTATCGCGGGTTTTGGATTCTATATAAGTCCCATGCATCAGCGCCATTTTCACTCTGGCTGTGGAAAGTGTACTGGACGGACGTGTCCGTCTCCAGTACTGTTTTGTCTGTCATAGTGTGGGGCGGGTGCTCTCTCTTCTGTATCCGAAAAATGAGTGCTCTGTCTGCTGTATCAGAAAAAGGAGTGCTCTCTCTGTCTGCTGTATCTGAAAAAGGTGTGCGCTCTCTGTCTGATGTATCTAAAAATGGGTGCTCTCTCTTTCTGCTGTATCTGAAAGGGGTGCTCTGTCTGTCTGCTGTATCTGAAACGGGTGCTCTGTCTGTCTGCTTTATCTTAAAAAAGGGGTGCTCTCTCTGCCTGCTGTATCTGAAAGGGGTGATCTGTCCATCCATCCAGGGGCACTGCCCAGTGTAAAATTAAAAATAATAAAAGCTAAAAATAAAAAGATTAAAATTATAATAATTTTTGTTTGTTTGTGCTGGACCCAAGTGTACTATACAATTTTAATTTTATTTTCATAAGTACTGTGACGCTGCTGGTCAGACCGCAGTATATTATTTCCTACTCATACACGTACTGTGCGACGCTGTCGGTGAAGGTCAACCACAGTGTGTAATTATTAGAGATGTGCGGGTTCGGTTTTACTCGGATTTACTTGGGGCTCGGAACGGCATCTTATTGGATCACGGATGTCACATGTTTTGGATAGCCAATAATCAAAGCCCGAAATACCTGAGTAAATCCGAAATAAAACCAAAACCGCACATCTCTAGTAATTATATATATTTCTGACTCATTTGTGTGACACTGTAACCGCTGGTGAGTGATATAAAAAATACTTCTACATATTTCTGACTCATTTGTGCGACGCGGTCAGTGAAGGTCAACTGCAGTGTGTAATTATATATATTTCTGACTCATTTGTGCGACACTGTAACCGCGTGTGTGTGATATAAAAAAATACTTCTACATATTTCTGACTCATTTGTGCGACACTGTTGCTGTACCCCACTTTGTGTTGACAGAAATGGAAGACAAACAATTGAAAGATCAGGAACCACTTCCTACTACTAGTGTTGTAGCTGCTGCCACTAGTCATGACGTTGACAATGCAAGTCCATCATTGTCATCTGCTAAGGCCGATGCCCAATGGCGTAGAGGGCATGTAAAATCTAAGAAGCAATATTTTACGATGATAAATAAAAAAAAGTAAAGTTAGCTGACGAGAAACGTAAAATTGGCAATATGCCATTCACTACACAAAGTGGCAAGGAAAGTCTAAGGCCTTGGCCTGTTTTTATGACAGGTGGTTCTCATAGTGATCATGTAAGCCATCCTCCCTCTAGAAGAGTTTAAAAAATTTTTTTACTTGTTAAGGCACAGGTACCTGGTAACTGTTCATTCAGAAATATCCCCAATCCCCAAGGAGAGTCCAAGGGTGTCCGCGGTTGCAATGTATAAGCCTGACCTTTCCAATACTGTATGGGAAGAGGAGGCTCCTTCCACCGTTTGCACGCCCTCTGCAAGTGTTGGGAGGAGCAGCCAACGTGCTGACATTGAGGGGGGATTCAGACTGGATCACTACAGTGGCAACGATCGCAGTCTGAATTACTGTGTGGAGTGTGCACTGCGCGTGCGCACCCGGGAGCCCAGTGAGATGCTATCAGCATTTCACTGGCTGCGATTGGCTCTGCCTGATTGACAGGGAGAGGCGGTTGCGGTGCAGGAGGGGGCGTGCCAATGGTGTTAGAACGCCATTGGTGGGGCACGGTCCGGACAACAGAGGCGTGTCTAGACCGTCCATTGGGGAAGCAGACCGAGGCCGCTGTGGCCCAGGAGGTGGACAGTAGCTCCCTGTCAGTGCACAGGAGCTGACAGGGAGCTGTGCTGGCAGGGAGCTACTCTGCAGGTACAAAAGCATCGTCGCCATGCAATGCTTTTGTACCTGTGCAGGGGGAGGGGTAGGGCCTGACATGCAGGGCGGACTAGCCCTTGCTGGGCATCCCCCCGCATGTCAGAGTAACTGATCGTAGATGTGCTAACTTTAGCACATCTATGACCAACTCTGAATTACTCCCTGAGATTGAGGATGTCACTGTAGGAGCACACCAGGATGAGGAGGATATTGGTGTAGCTGGTGCTAATGAGACTGTTGACAATGAAGGTTTTGATGGTAGGGATGTGGTTTGTTTAAATAAGGCTCCAGTGGAGACAGTTGTTGCCCATGGTATGAAAATGCCCATTGTCATGCCTGGGCAAAAGGCAAAAAAATCCAAGCCTTGACTTTATGTTTAACATATGCAAAGAAGGGATCTATACGTAAAGAGGTGAAGTCAGCCTCAGTATTAGAAATCAAAAGTCCCAGATATTTAAATTAATCTACCCAGCAAAGGGGGAGAGAAATGGGCAAGATAGAGGGACATTTACCTCGAAGAGGCATAACATATTATTTGTCCCAATTAATTTTAAGGCCAGAGAATTCATCAAAGTCATCAATGACATGGAGAGCTTGTCATGATCCAGGTAATTAGTCACCACTTCTTACCTTCTAAATGTCTCCTGAGACTGGCTCAGCGCTCCAAGCCTGGATTCCACCTGCGCTGTCTGCGTGCAGCGCGCTGTGCAGCATTGCCTCAGTCTCCCCTCCATGATCCCAGCAACGCTGTCATGGCAACTACTCTGTTAATCCCTACTGCTGAAGTGAATGGCATCTCCTGCCCTCCTCGGCCTCCACCGCCATTATCGCTGACTTCCACATGTTAATGTACAGACTTTCCCTCCAGATTCAAACATGGGCACAGCCATGTTTGATTTCACCACATGACATTCTACAGCCTATCCGCTGCGCTCTGGACTCTGCCTGATTATCCAGCCAATGCCTGCTTCCCAGCTGGTATAAATATCCTGCATCTAGGCTGCCTAATCGTCAGTGCTTTAGTTGTCTAACCCAGTACACATGTCTCTCCTGTTTGTGGATTCTTCAGCTTGTGCTTCCAAGTATTCCAGCTCCTGTGATCTTGCTCCACTAAGAGACCCGCACCAGTTACCATCCAGCGGTGCAGTATGACTTCTGTAGTGTTCCAGTATTGCTCCCGGTTATCTGCTGTGATCTGACACCGGCTTCCGGCTTCCGGCTTCCAGCTTCCAGCGTTGGTCCTGCTCCGCTTCCAGCCTCCAGCGGTGTCCTGGTATCGCACCTAGCTTTTGTTGTCTGCAACATCGCTTCCAGCTTCCAGCAGTGCTCCTGTCTCGCTATCTGTCTACAAGCGGTGTTCTTCATCACCTCCAGTACCACTCTCTGTTACCAGCGGTATTCCAATTTCTCTATCGTCCTAGTGGATGCTGGGGTTCCTGAAAGGACCATGGGGAATAGCGGCTCCGCAGGAGACAGGGCACAAAAAGTAAAGCTTTTCCGATCAGGTGGTGTGCACTGGCTCCTCCCCCTATGACCCTCCTCCAGACTCCAGTTAGATTTTTGTGCCCGGCCGAGAAGGGTGCAATCTAGGTGGCTCTCCTAAAGAGCTGCTTAGAGAAAGTTTAGCTAGGTTTTTTATGTTACAGTGATTCCTGCTGGCAACAGGATCACTGCAGCGAGGGACTGAGGGGAGAAGGAGTCAACTCACCTGCGTGCAGGATGGATTGGCTTCTTGGCTACTGGACATCAAGCTCCAGAGGGACAATCACAGGTACAGCCTGGATGGTCACCGGAGCCGCGCCGCCGGCCCCCTTGCAGATGCTGAAGACAGAAGAGGTCCAGAATCGGCGGCTGAAGACTCCTGCAGTCTTCTAAAGGTAGCGCACAGCACTGCAGCTGTGCGCCATTTTCCTCTCAGCACACTTCACACGGCAGTCACTGAGGGTGCAGGGCGCTGGGAGGGGGGCGCCCTGGGAGGCAAAATGAGTACCTATAAAGGCTAAAAATACCTCACATATAGCCCTAGAGGCTATATGGAGATATTTAACCCCTGCCTGATTTCTCAAAATAGCGGGAGACGAGCCCGCCGGAAAAGGGGCGGGGCCTATCTCCTCAGCACACGGCGCCATTTCCTCTCACAGCTCCGCTGGTCAGGACGGCTCCCAGGTCTCTCCCCTGCACTGCACTACAGAAACAGGGTAAAACAGAGAGGGGGGGCAAATTTATGGCGATATTTTTATATAACAAAGCAGCTATAGGGGAGCACTTATTATAAGGCTATCCCTGATATATATATAGCGCTTTTGGTGTGTGCTGGCAAACTCTCCCTCTGTCTCCCCAAAGGGCTAGTGGGTCCTGTCTTCATTAGGAGCATTCCCTGTGTGTCTGCTGTGTGTCGGTACGTGTGTGTCGACATGTATGAGGACGATATTGGTGTGGAGGCGGAGCAATTGCCAAATATGGGGATGTCACCTCCTAGGGGGTCGACACCAGAATGGATGCCTTTATTTATGGAACTACGGGATAGTGTCAACACGCTAAAGCAGTCGTTTGACGACATGAGACGGCCGGACAATCAATTAGTGCCTGTCCAGGCGACTCAAACACCGTCAGGGGCTGTGAAACGCCCTTTGCCTCAGTCGGTCGACACAGACCCAGACACAGGCGATGACTCCAGTGGTGACGGTGACGAATCAACCGTATTTTCCAGTAGGGCCACACGTTATATGATTTTGGCAATGAAGGAGGCGTTACATTTAGCTGATACTACAGGTACCACTAAACAGGGTATTATGTGGGGTATGAAAAAACTACCTATAGTTTTTCCTGAATCAGAAGAACTAAATGACGTGTGTAATGAAGCGTGGGTTGCCCCTGATAAAAAGCTGATAATTTCAAAGAAATTATTGGCATTATACCCTTTCCCGCCAGAGGTTAGGGAGCGCTGGGAAACACCTCCTAGGGTGGACAAGGCGCTAACACGCTTATCTAAACAAGTGGCGTTACCCTCTCCTGAGACGGCCGCACTTAAAGATCCATCAGATAGGAGGATGGAAAATATCCAAAAAAGTATATACACACATGCAGGTGTTATACTACGACCAGCTGTAGCAACTGCCTGGATGGGCAGTGCGGGGGTAGTTTGGTCAGAATCCCTGATTGAAAATATTGATACCCTGGACAGGGACAATATTTTACTGTCGTTAGAACAAATAAAGGATGCATTTCTTTATATGCGTGATGCACAGAGGGATATATGCACACTGGCATCACGGGTAAGTGCTATGTCCATTTCGGCCAGAAGAGCTTTATGGACGCGACAGTGGACAGGCGATGCGGATTCAAAACGGCATATGGAAGTTTTGCCGTATAAGGGGGAGGAGTTATTTGGAGTCGGTCTATCAGATTTGGTGGCCACGGCTACAGCCGGGAAATCCACCTTTCTACCTCAAGTCACTCCCCAACAGAAAAAGGCACCGACTTTTCAACCGCAGCCCTTTCGTTCCTTTAAAAATAAGAGAGCAAAGGGCTATTCATATTTGCCACGAGGCAAAGGTCGAGGGAAGAGACAGCAACACGCAGCTCCTTCCCAGGATCAGAAGCCCTCCCCGGCTTCTACAAAAGCCTCAGCATGACGCTGGGGCTTCTCAAGCGGACTCGGGGACGGTGGGCGGTCGTCTCAAAAATTACAGCGCGCAGTGGGCTCACTCGCAAGTAGATCCCTGGATCCTGCAGATAATATCTCAGGGATACAGGTTGGAATTAGAGACAGATCCACCTCGCCGTTTCCTGAGGTCTGCTTTACCAACGTCCCCCTCCGAAAGGGAGACGGTGTTGGAAGCCATTCACAAGCTGTACTCTCAGCAGGTGATAGTCAAGGTACCTCTTCTGCAACAAGGGAAGGGGTATTATTCCACTCTTTTTGTGGTACCGAAGCCGGATGGCTCGGTAAGGCCTATTCTAAATCTGAAGTCCTTGAACCTGTACATAAAGAAGTTCAAGTTCAAAATGGAGTCACTCAGAGCAGTGATAGCGAACCTGGAAGAGGGGGACTTTATGGTATCCTTGGACATCAAGGATGCGTATCTCCACGTTCCAATTTACCCCTCACACCAGGGGTACCTCAGGTTCGTTGTACAAAACTGTCACTATCAGTTTCAGACGCTGCCGTTCGGATTGTCCACGGCACCTCGGATCTTTACAAAGGTAATGGCCGAGATGATGATTCTTCTTCGAAGAAAAGGCGTATTAATTATCCCATACTTGGACGATCTCCTAATAAGGGCGAGGTCCAGAGAACAGCTAGAGATGGGATTAGCACTGTCTCAAGAAGTGCTAAAACAGCACGGGTGGATTCTGAATATTCCAAAATCCCAGTTAATGCCGACAACTCGTCTGCTGTTCCTAGGGATGATTCTGGACACGGTTCAGAAAAAGGTTTTTCTCCCGGAGGAAAAAGCCAAGGAGTTATCCGAGCTTGTCAGGAACCTCCTAAAACCAGGAAAGGTGTCTGTACATCAATGCACAAGAGTCCTGGGAAAAATGGTGGCTTCTTACGAAGCGATTCCATTCGGCAGATTCCACGCAAGAATTTTCCAAAGGGATCTGTTGGACAAATGGTCAGGGTCGCATCTTCAGATGCACCTACGGATAACCCTGTCTCCAAGGACAAGGGTGTCTCTTCTGTGGTGGTTGCAGAGTGCTCATCTATTGGAGGGCCGCAGATTCGGCATACAGGATTGGATCCTGGTGACCACGGACGCCAGCCTGAGAGGCTGGGGAGCAGTCACACAAGGAAGAAACTTCCAGGGAGTATGGACGAGCCTGGAAACGTCTCTTCACATAAACATTCTGGAACTAAGAGCAATATACAATGCTCTAAACCAGGCAGAACCTCTGCTTCAGGGAAAACCGGTATTGATCCAGTCGGACAACATCACGGCAGTCGCCCATGTGAACAGACAGGGCGGCACAAGAAGCAGGAGGGCAATGGCAGAAGCTGCAAGGATTCTTCGCTGGGCAGAGAATCATGTGATAGCACTGTCAGCAGTGTTCATCCCGGGAGTGGACAACTGGGAAGCAGACTTCCTCAGCAGACACGATCTTCACCCGGGAGAGTGGGGACTTCATCCAGAAGTCTTCCACATGCTGGTAACCCGTTGGGAAAGACCAATGGTGGACATGATGGCGTCTCGCCTCAACAAAAAACTGGACAGGTATTGCGCCAGGTCAAGAGATCCGCAGGCAATAGCTGTGGACGCGCTGGTAACGCCTTGGGTGTACCAGTCGGTGTATGTGTTTCCTCCTCTGCCTCTCATACCAAAAGTATTGAGAATTATACGGCAAAGAGGCGTAAGAACGATACTAGTGGTTCCGGATTGGCCAAGGAGGACTTGGTACCCGGAACTTCAAGAGATGATCACGGAAGATCCGTGGCCTCTACCTCTAAGGAGGGACTTGCTTCAGCAGGGTCCCTGTCTGTTTCAAGACTTACCGCGGCTGCGTTTGACGGCATGGCGGTTGAACGCCGGATCCTAAAGGAAAGAGGCATGCCGGAAGAAGTCATTCCTACTTTGATTAAAGCAAGGAAGGAAGTAACCGTGCAACATTATCACCGAATTTGGCGAAAATATGTTGCGTGGTGCGAAGATCGGAGTGCTCCGACGGAGGAATTTCAACTGGGTCGATTCCTACATTTCCTGCAATCAGGATTGTCAATGGGTCTCAAATTGGGATCTATTAAGGTTCAAATTTCGGCCCTGTCGATTTTCTTTCAAAAAGAATTGGCTTCAGTCCCTGAAGTCCAGACCTTTGTTAAGGGAGTGCTGCATATACAGCCTCCTGTGGTGCCTCCAGTGGCACCGTGGGATCTAAATGTGGTTTTGGACTTCCTAAAATCTCATTGGTTTGAACCACTAAAAAAGGTGGATTTGAAATATCTCACATGGAAAGTGACCATGCTTCTAGCCCTGGCTTCTGCCAGGAGAGTGTCAGAATTGGCAGCTTTATCTTACAAAAGCCCATATCTGATTTTCCATTCGGACAGGGCAGAACTGCGGACTCGTCCGCATTTTCTCCCTAAGGTGGTGTCAGCATTTCATCTGAACCAGCCTATTGTAGTGCCTGCGGCTACAAGTGACTTGGAGGACTCCAAGTTACTGGACGTTGTCAGAGCATTAAAAATATATATTGCAAGGACAGCTGGAGTCAGAAAATCTGACTCGTTGTTTATATTGTATGCACCCAACAAGATGGGTGCTCCTGCGTCTAAGCAGACGATTGCTCGTTGGATCTGTAGCACAATCCAACTTGCACATTCTGTGGCAGGCTTGCCACAGCCTAAATCTGTAAAGGCCCACTCCACAAGGAAGGTGGGCTCATCTTGGGCGGCTGCCCGAGGGGTCTCGGCATTACAACTTTGCCGAGCAGCTACGTGGTCAGGGGAGAACACGTTTGTAAAATTTTACAAATTTGATACTCTGGCTAAGGAGGACCTGGAGTTCTCTCATTCGGTGCTGCAGAGTCATCCGCACTCTCCCGCCCGTTTGGGAGCTTTGGTATAATCCCCATGGTCCTTTCAGGAACCCCAGCATCCACTAGGACGATAGAGAAAATAAGATTTTACTTACCGATAAATCTATTTCTCGGAGTCCGTAGTGGATGCTGGGCGCCCATCCCAAGTGCGGATTATCTGCATAAGTTGTACATAGTTATTGTTAACTAATTCGGGTTATTGTTGAAGGAAGCCATCTTTCAGAGGCTCCGCTGTTATCATACTGTTAACTGGGTTTAGATCACAAGTTGTACGGTGTGATTGGTGTGGCTGGTATGAGTCTTACCCGGGATTCAAAATCCTCCCTTATTGTGTACGCTCGTCCGGGCACAGTACCTAACTGGAGTCTGGAGGAGGGTCATAGGGGGAGGAGCCAGTGCACACCACCTGATCGGAAAAGCTTTACTTTTTGTGCCCTGTCTCCTGCGGAGCCGCTATTCCCCATGGTCCTTTCAGGAACCCCAGCATCCACTACGGACTCCGAGAAATAGATTTATCGGTAAGTAAAATCTTATTATTGCTCTGCATCTTCTGCCACACAACATCGAACCACAGTTTCCATCGATACTCACCATTGGACTCTAACTTCAGCGGTGAGTTCATATTTCACAATAAGAGAAATTTTGAGATCAAGGACTTCATCACTTGCGACAGCAAAAATGTCGTGTATCTGGTCCAATGTGCTTGCAACAAACAATATGTTGGTAGAACCACGCGGAAATTAAAAGAAAGGATGAGCGAACATCTGAGGAACATTAAGAAGGGCTTGGAAACCCATGGAATTTCATCACACTTCAAAAAAGACCATATGTGCAAACCTTCAGAGATTGTTTAATTCTGTGGAATACAATTGGCTCCGAAAAATTGGAGAAAGACTGACATCGAGGAGAGATTAGCGAGGACTGAGATGAGGACCATATTTAATCTAGGAACATTACAACCCAGAGGCATGATCCTTGATTTCGAAATCAAATAGTTCCTGTAAAAATCCATTCGGGGACCTGCGCCTTAGTAAATCGATATCGACTTCAGCCCTTTTTTCTCCTCTCATCCTTTAGTTTGTAGCTCCCGTTCCGATTTTCTCCCCACACAATTCTGTGCAGATATTTAGGCACCAATGGACATACTTTTAATCCTTTTTTCACCATCTGTGTATTTATATAATCTATTCATTATAAGTACTTTCATGTCCCATATACCATCTAAGTCAGCGTGTTGGTCTATGTGCACAAAATTCCTTTCCCTGACAACATTGAGGACCATTACACAAACCTCATCGGTGTACTATCATCGCAATGTACAGTTCTGTAATTGCACTTTATATATTTTTTATTCTTGTGTATTTTTATTTCTGTATATTCATTCATTCTCCATATATTCATCTAATATCTCCTTTATATCATCCAAGTTAGTATGTTGTTCTACATATACAATAATTTCCCCCTGGCAACATGGAGGACCACCACATAAATATCCTTCGGTGTACTATCATCATACTGTACTGTTCTCTTACTGTATTTTATATTATAATTGCCTTTATTCCTGCTTATTTATATATTATCTATCCAATATTTTTTTTCATGTATGACATATCTGTTATAATGTATTGGTTTTATGAGGAATTTTATACTTACCACTGCAAACATATTTAATTATGTGAGATGGGCATTATGCATTCCCCACCAAGCGCAGTACTTCCGCCTTACATGCGTTCCACTTAAGCCTAGTGGAACGCATGTAATGAATTACACACCCGGTGCACACCTTTTCCCCAGCCACCAATAGTGCAGCGTCACTTCCGGGCCGCGTCACCCCGGCGGAAGTCATGCGTTCCATGAAGGTATGTGGAGCGCACGCCTGATCTCTGGTCCAGGAAGCGCACCTACTTCCGGCGGAAGCTGTGCGTTCCACCAGTGCTAGGTGGAACGCACAGCGCTAGTAATTAAGTATTTTAAGGTTTTTTAAGCACACATCTGTATTTTAAAACACGTCCCTAAAACACTAAAGGGGCGCTCCCTATACACAATAAGTCTAGCACTTTTTTAATCATATTAAGTCATATTAATTTATTGGTTAATTGCATACTTGCCTACTTTTGAAAACTAGTTTCAGGGAGATTCCAGGTGGCAGCAGAATGTGCCATTGAGGGGTGTGTCTAGCTCTGCCTATGGGTGTAGTTATTGCCACTCATGGGTGTGTCCTACAATGGCAGGTGAAAACTATAGCACTATAAGCAGCAAAAAAAAAAAAAGAGTAATATAGGCACACTATATACTGTGTACATTCGTGAGAAGAGACGGAGAAATAGAAAATCTATATATACTGGTGCGGGATTGATAGATATTACACCCACATATACAATAATAAATACTTTGGCACCCCTGGAGTACTCTTGTGCACGCCAAAGGTGCTTGCCTGAAAAAATAAAGGGGGTGTGATCTCACAAAAAAACCCAGTTGTAGTGCTCCATACACATTACACCCACATCAGTAGTGCTCCTTACACATTACGCCCACATCAGTAGTGCTCCGTACACATTATGCCCACAGTAATAGTGCCCCTTACACATTAGTATACATGACTTTTAGGAGTGAGGACACTTGATGGTACTGGGAGCCTGGCCCGCTTACTCGAGGGGTGCTGCCCACTGCTGCCACTGCTAACATATGCATGCAGGCTCAGCAGAGTCCTCAGGTCAGGGACTCCTCACAAACCACCTGTCGCAGTCCAATGCCAGTGTGGAACAGCAGCCGGCTAAGCAAAGGAGCCGCGGCTCACCCACAAACACAATGGCGCAGTGCAGGCAGCTGAGACACAGACTGCCACTTCCCCCACCAGAGCTTATTTCTGCATGTGGCTAACTGGGACCGGGTCAGGGTGCCCTACTCTGGTGCGTACCCAGAGTAGCTATCAGTGCTGCAAGTAGAAAAAAGTGTCAGTGGTACTGTGTGTGTGCGCCGAAGGCGTGCATGCCCCCACAAAAATGGGTGTGGCCAAATGCCACATGGGGCGTGGCCAATGAAAATGGGGGCGTGATATACATATAGGGGGGGCCAGATACACATATGACCCCAATAGTGCCAGATACACATATGCTCCTACAGTGCCTGATATGCCCCCACGGTGCCAGATACACAAATGTCCCACGGTGCCAGATACACAAATGACCCACGGTGCCAGATACACAAATGCCCCCAGCAGTGCCATATATGCCCCCAGCAGTTTCAGATACACGTTGCCCCAGCAGTGCCAGATACACGTTGCACCCAGCAGTGCCAGATACACGTTGCCCCCAGCAGTGTCAGATAATACACGTTGTCCCCAGCAGTGTCAGATAGTACACGTTGTCCCCAGCAGTGTCAGATAATACACGTTGTCCCCAGCAGTGTCAGATAATACACGTTGTCCCCAGCAGTGTCAGATAATACACGTTGTCCCCAGCAGTGTCAGATAATACACGTTGTCCCCAGCAGTGTCAGATAATACACGTTGCCAGTGTCAGATACATGTTGCCCCCAGCAGTGCCAGATACACGTTGCCCCCAGCAGTGTCAGATACACGTTGCCCCCAGCAGTGTCAGATAATACACGTTGCCAGTGTCAGATGCACGTTGCCCCCAGCAGTGCCAGATACACGTTGCCCCCAGCAGTGCCAGATACACGTTGCCCCCAGCAGTGTCAGATACACGTTGCCCCAGCAGTGTCAGATACACGTTGCCCCCAGCAGTGCCAGATACACGTTGCCCCCAGCAGTGTCAGATACACGTTGCCCCCAGCAGTGTCAGATACACGTTGCCCCCAGCAGTGTCAGATACACGTTACCCCAGCAGTGTCAGATAATACACGTTGCCAGTGTCAGATACAAGTTGCCCCAGCAGTGCCAGATACACGTTGCCCCAGCAGTGTCAGATACACGTTGCCCCAGCAGTGCCAGATACACGTTGCCCCAGCAGTGTCAGATACACGTTGCCCCAGCAGTGTCAGATACACGTTGCCCCCAGCAGTGCCAGATACACGTTACCCCCCAGCAGTGTCAGATACACGTTGCCCCCAGCAGTGTCAGATACACGTTGCCCCAGCAGTGCCAGATAATACACGTTACCCCAGCAGTGTCAGATACACCTTGCCCCCAGCAGTGCCAGATACACGTTGCCCCCAGCAGTGTCAGATACACGTTGCCCCCAGCAGTGTCAGATACACGTTGCCCCCAGCAGTGTCAGATACACGTTGCCCCCAGCAGTGTCAGATACACGTTGCCCCAGCAGTGCCAGATACACGTTACCCCAGCAGTGTCAGATAATACACGTTGCCCCAGCAGTGTCAGATAATACACGTTGCCAGTGTCAGATACACATTGCCCCAGCAGTGTCAGATACACGTTGCCCCAGAGTGTACCGGTTAGGAATTTCTTACCGGTACGCCATACCACCATACTTGCAGCACTGGTATCTATTGAACCACCCTGCTCAGTACACATTACATTATACACAGCCCCCCATAATTACACCCAGTACCACATTACAGTAAACACAGCATACAGTACATAGCCCCCTTCCCCATATTACACAGATCCCCTCACCCATATTACATTATACCCAGCATACAGTACACTACACAGCCCCCCCCCATATAGACCCAGCACCACATTATACTGCATTATGCACAACCCTCCCACCCCCATATTACACCCAGTACTAGATTACATCATATTATACACACATTATATAACACACTGCCTCCATTCCCCCACGTTACCTCCAGCACCCACCTGGGTATGTTGCCCCTTCCAGTAAAGGCTGGGAGGTGACCCTGGGACAATGAGGGGAGACAGCCTAGTGCAGACACTCCAGTGAGAGGCGAGGAGCAGGAGCCAGGAGGAGGAAGCTGCTGCTGGGCTGATCCATGCTGCAGCCCCAAGTGTGGTGGGAGGGGCCAGCCACAGGAAAGCAGAAGCAGAGCCCTGCTGCAGTGTGCCTCTGCTACACAGTACACACAACCATGCTGTGGCCAGCCAGGCAGTCTCCCGTGCTGGCCCCGCCCCCCGACCTCTCCGGACTTGCGCATGCGCAGTCCATATTTTCAGCCTCGGACCTGTAAAAACCGGGAGGGCTGTCAAGGTATGCGGGGCAGCGGGAGGCTCAACTAAAAATCGTGAGCCTCCCGCTGAATGCGGGAGGGTAGGTAAGCCTGGTTAATTGATTGGCCTGACCCCTCCCACACTGTTACACACTTCCTGTGAGGGGGTATAAATTGATGTTTAGTTGCCCTCAGCACACACCTTGACAAAGACCACGGTCGAAACGCGTTGGTGTGAGGGCTAAAAACTTCCTGCGGACCTTCCAGACATCCATTTCAATAGGTGAGGTAATCCGGATCTATCTTATCCTTTTTGACTGTGTTAAACAACTTCTGGATGGTCCATTAGGGTTTTTGCCCGATTTTTTGTTTATTTGAATGTTACAATAAAAATTCCCTCTTACCTACTTCCATTCCTGATAGATATTTTATTATACCGAGATTGGAAGTACTCGATTATTGGAGTTCCACTACCTGGGAAGGAAGTGGTAAAAGAAACTGCTACGGGCTTATTACAAGTCAGGCGACTGTAAGTGGGGTACGCTTGCCCTTCTATTTTCTGACATTCATTGGTTTGTCTGATTGTGGTAAATTGTTAAAGATACCTTTATGGGCTTATTCAACACTCTTGGAGTGTAAGTATGGTATGCTAGTCTATCCTTCGGGACTGGTGGAGTGGATTCCACTGTGGTGTAGTAATTCGGGCTATCTTATCCCCATTATTCTTTCACGTCGGGACACCACTCTGGGAGAAATCCATAAAGTGTGAACAACATTTCCGCCCAGTTAGAAGAGGTTCGGACCAATAAAGATACATTTATGTGTGGAAACCTATCAGATTTAGACGTGAGTACGGTACGAATCAGCACGATTAACCACGAAAGCGAGATTGACCTATCAGTATAACATCTTGGACATACTACACGATATTGTTCTTTTATTTTATCTGTGCTACAGTGTCAACACCCCAAAAACTCAGAAAGACGTGCACTGGGGGAGGGGCTGCTGGAGGGGCCCCAGTTTGCTACCCCTCCCCAGTATGCCCTTGCTGTAGCCAATGGAAGGGGCGCCATCTTCCCAGTAATCTCTTCGGGAATATGGCGCCGCACATACAAAGCAAAGACTCTGGCACAGCTCCTGATTAGCTGCTGGTCCACGATCTCTGATTGGCTCACAAACTGGCGCCTGATTTAAGATACCTGCGCCTCCGCTGGAGACCAGACTGAGGAGCAGGATAAGCGCGTGCTGCACTCTCCTGCCCTCGCTGCAAGCAAGGTGGACGGGCAGCTAAAGGACCCCTGCCCGATCCCTGCCCGTGGGCCGCAAAAGTATGCGGTAGGGGAGTCATGCGGGCCGCGGGTGTGACACCCCTGCACTAGAGTATCAGAATAAGCTTCACAGCACCCCTAGGCCAAAGTTTCTTATTGAGAAATTCAGACAAAAATATAAAATTAAGTCAATTGTGTTTATGATATGTCACCCTTAGGTTTAGTTATGTGGTGAGATACTGGTTTTGCAATTTTAATTAAGTATAAATAATTTGAATTGGTCCTGGACCACCAAACTATGGCTAGAGTGTCATGTCCCCCAGTTTGGAAACTACTGCCATAAAATAAACTTCTTTTTTAATAACTACATGTAATACACCTTAAATCTCAGTTCCTATAAGGTTTTAAAACCTTGCATACAGTAAACTACACATATTTGAAAATCTTACACCAGGCACAAGTAGTCATTCAGGTGCGTTGGGTATGATTGAACGGCAGCCGCGATCCTGGTGGTCAGCATACCAACGTCGGGATCCCTGGCTGCCAGAATGCCAGCAGGGTGGCGAGCGAAGCGAAGCTCCTTGCGAGCTCGCAGAGTTCTCCACAATGAGGGTAATTCCAAATTGATCGCAGCAGGAATTTTTTTTAGCAGTTGGGCAAAACCATGTGCACTGCAGGGGAGGCAGATATAACATGTGCAGAGAGAGTTAGATTTGGGTGTGGTGTGTTCAATCTGCAATCTAATTTGCAGTGTAAAAATAAAGCAGCCAGTATTTACCCTGCACAGAAATAAAATAACCCACCCAAATCTAACTCTCTCTGCACATGTTTATATCTGCCTCCCCTGCAGTGCACATGGTTTTGCCCAACTGCTAAAAAAAAATCTTGCTGCGATCAACTTGGAATTACCCCCATTGTGGGCTCGATGGCTTGCTGCACTCGCCACAGGTTCTATTCCCACTCAATGGTGTTATGGACACCCACGAGTGGGCATAGTCCTTGGTCCCCTGCCAGCATTCTGGTGCCGGGATCCTGGCAGCAGTATGCTGACCTCCGGGATGGTGACTACATTCCATTTAGATGACTATGTAGGAGTTTTATCATTATTATCCTATTTGTATGTAAAAAGTGTTGAAAGGGGAGAGCACTACTGTGCATATTCCATACTGTTCCTTCATATTCCCTTTACCATGATGGCTGCTGACCCAAAATACTGCACATAAGTGCGGCGCCATCTTGTCAATGTCTTAGAGCATGACAGTGGGAGACAGTAGTTTTTCACTTAACTCCTCAGAGACCTGAGATTATCAGAGATCTATAACACTTCCAGTGATCCTGCACTGCCATCTGTTGCATACATTCATCAGCTGGGGAGCCGAATAACACCCCTCTCGTCTCAACCTCCGCTCAGTGAGAACCAGTGTGTAACAGTGATTATGTGGGATTCATATAAATATTTTATGCAATTCACAATATGAGTTTACCATCTTCGGAGTGTTGAAGAATTATTATACATTTTTATTTTTTGGTCAGATATAGTTTTTATTATTATTATTATTATTATTTCAAAATGTGACATTTTCACCTCAGCTCACTTTAAAATTTTTATAAAACAGAAAATTATCTAAAAGCAATTATAGAGTAAGACCATTTTCCTTACTGTGTAAGCTGCAGAACTAGGTGTCCTGTTAGTTGCTTTTTATGTTACCCTTGTATGCCTTACTGCCATGTTTTACTTATCGCACAGTGTAACCTAAGTAGTGCACCTAACATGGCTGCCTCGCCTGGTACTCTCTTGTGTAGAATAAACAATGCATGGTTCTGAACTCTCCTAATATATTTGTCTACCCAAATATGTGTCATTTCTTCACCTTTTGAGAGAATTTATTAATAAAGACAACTTCAAGCAAAATATATTTAAAAAAGAAATGTCTATTTTTATTTTAAGTAAAATCCTCCTCCTCCTCCTCCTCCTCCCTGTAGTTCTACAACAAAAATAATACCCAAATAAAAACACAACACACACCGTGAAAGTAAATATTTATTAAAATACACTTACACACTCACACATACTTACCTACCTACATCCCACGCCGATCACGTCCACTTGTCCATGTAGAATCCAATAGGGATACCTGTTAAAATGAAAAATATATTTACAAACTTTGTTCTAATCCACAGGAGGGGAAAAGGAGAGAGAGACCTGGTTATGCTGCTGCCTGGGAGGAAGGAGCTGGCAGGAGTCCCCGACCTGGTTATGCTGCTGCCTGGGAGGAAGGAGCCGGCTGAACACGAAGGAGAGGGGAGAGCCGCAGAGAGTTATGCTGCTGCCTGGGAAGAAGCAGCCGGCAGAACACGAAGGAGAGGGGAGAGCTGCAGAGAGAGAGAGAGAGAGTGTCCGTGACCTGGTTACGCTGCTGCCTGGGAAGAAGGAGCCGGCAGAAGACGAAGGAGAGGTGTGAGCCGCATTCAGACGCTGCCACTGCTCTGCACGTCCTTTGCCCCATATAGCACTGCCAATGACAGCCAGATCCAGTCAATGTCAGTGCTGCAGCTGCTATCCAGTGACCAATCACAGTGACAGGGGCGTGCTTTCAGATAGGCTGAAAGCACATCCCTGCTGTGCTGCGGCACTTGGGCAGGTGCCGCTTCTATTACTTGTTTCAATGGGCTTTTACAGCCCTTTGCTTGGCCCTTCCCCCTGCCCGCCCCCTGCTTCCGGCCGATTACAATGCACAGCGGGAGGCACCATTCTCGGTGCCGCACAAATGTATTTTAACAGCCATTTACAATCTAAAAAAATTAACCTAATATAAAAAATATACTTATGACACAGAATATATGTCATAAGTATCATCTTTGTATTATTTTAATCAGGAATTACTGCACGTCCCTGCTAGTACACCTGTATATAGTATTGGATAAAAACAAAAGTAATGATTAAAGCACAATATAATTCTTTTACATCTCTTTACATTAATAGAAATGGATCAGCCTGCAATACTGGCACACTGGGATTTAAGCAGGCAGAGAGAGAGTAAAGGATTTAATTTGCAACATTATAGACTCACCAAACAACTCCAAGGAGATGTCATGGGTGCAGCCGCACATAAAGGATTTAATTAAGAACATTATAGGCCCATCTAGACAGCGCTCTTCAAATATCTCCAATGGCCCATTTGCAGCCGCTTGTGGTTGTTAGGTAACGGTACTGTCCCAGCAGGTGTGAGATTTTGTTTATGTCCAATACTATGCTATCCCCAAGGTCATAAGTCATATATTATAATAGTCATGCTAAAAGTCTGCCGACGATTCGAATTAAGCTGCTCTTATCTTTGTCCAGTCACTAACCTTCTACCAGTGTGCTATGCCGTGCCAGGCCTCTGAGGCATATGCAAGAGACAGCAACAGCAGAGCCCTGTATAGGCAGTTGCCATTATGACATCACAGCATGACCTCACACACCCCACCAGACCGGATAAGACTGGTTATTTCTGGTTTGAGGCCCTTATAGCGCATAATTCTGTTCCAATCAAAATGAGGGAATACTTTAGTCCATTAAATACAAGGATGTAACCCAATTTTCTTTTTATCGGTTTCTCATTCATATATGGAATTCATCGTCCGTCAAAATGAAGATCCTCAAAAGTAAAACCAGAAAACAGAAAATATAGTATAGTATATTTGATATTTTTGGAGACACCCTCCACCAAAGAGTATAGCGATGATTATGCTGAATCCATATAACAGGTATAGCTTACCTAAACTCACATAGTGATGAGGTCACTTAGGCTCATAAAGGTATCTTTAGCTTTAACACCCAGTGTGAACCGACAAAATCAGATACTTCAACTTCGTCTTTCCCAAAACGAAAGACGTACCGTACTCACACAGGATGAAGTGGTTCAAAACACGTAGCAGTTTCTTTAGTCTTTTATACTTGTATAAGTTCCCACTTTATGATGCGGTTAAACTCAGAAAAAAAAAGATGAAAGATATATGGTGTAGTACGTTTACAATACAGCAAGATTACACTCAAAAGGTGCACAGGATATCAATATGCATAGGTACAGTGTACCGAAACTCACACTGCAGTGGGGTACTTTAGATTTATCAAGGTATCTTTAAAACAAAGCCACCATATGTAAAAACCAGCAGTGGTGAATGGACATACATAAAAAATAGAAAAAGCTCTCTGCCTTTATTTTTTATGTATGTCCATTCACCACTGCTGTTTTTTACATATGGTGGCTTTGTTTTGTATGTAATCGGCCGTTATTCCATCACACATACATTCATTCCGGCATTTTGGTGGATTTTTCATGTTTTAATAAAACATCCGTATTAGAGTAAGCAAGTCCATTCCCTTCCTTACGATGGTGGTCATTCTGAGTTGTTTGCTCGTTGCCGATTTTCGCAATGGAGCGATTAAGGCAAAAATGCGCATGCGCATGGTACGCAGCGTGCATGTGCTAAGTATTTTAGCACAAAAATTTGTAGATTTACCCACGTCCGAACGAAGAATTTCCATCGTTGAAGTGATCGGATTGTGATTGACAGGAAATGGGTGTTTCTGGGCGGAAACTGATCGTTTTCTGGGAGTGTGCGGAAAAACGCAGGCGTGCCAGGATAAAACACGGGAGTGTCTGGAGAAATGGGGGAGTGGCTGGCCGAACGCAGGGCGTGTTTGTGACATCAAACCAGGAACGAAACGGGCTGAGCTGATCGCAGTGTAGGAGTAAGTCCTGAGCTACTCAGAAACTGCTAAGAATTATTTAATCGCAATTCTGCTAATCTTTCATTCGCTATTCTGCTAAGCTAAAATACACTCCCAGAGGGCGGCGGCCTAGCATGTGCAATGCTGCTAAAAGCAGCTAGTGAGCGAACAACTCGGAATGACCCCCAATATACGGAAAAAGGGATCTGTAAGGAACAAAGAAACTGCTACGGGATTACAGCTACATATTGTTATGTAAGTAAGGTACGTCTGTGCATCATGATGTTTTAAATGAAGACCATCCGTGTATTTATGCGGTGACTTATTTTAAAGATTCATATTGGCATGCATGTATAACCGAGCCAGCACCAACGATGAACGAGCGCGGGGGTCGCGCATCATTCATCATTGGTGCCTACACACTGAAAGATATGAACGAAATCTCGTTCATTAATGAACGAGATCGTTCATATCTTTCAGTGTTATCGTGTAGTGTGTAGGGCCTATTACCGTTTTGTTATACGTATAGATTTTTATTGTAGGGTTTCCCTATTTATCTTTGGCTATGTAAGGCTTTGTATGAATCCAATTTCCACTGTTGTTATGTTGTTTATTACTGTTACAGTGTTTCAGTGATAACCTCATTTAAGGACAAAACGATGAAAAAATCGGAGTAAATCTGTGAAAAGCACAAACATAGGGGGTCATTCCGAGTTGTTCGCTCGCAAGTGAATTTTAGCAGATTTGCTCATGCTAAGCCGCCGCCTACTGGGAGTGAATCTTAGCATCTTAAAATTGCGAACGATGTATTCGCAATATTGCGATTACACACCTCATAGCAGTTTCTGAGTAGCTTCAGACTTACTCGGCATCTGTGATCATTTCACTGCTTGTCGTTCCTGGTTTGACGTCACAAACACACCCAGCGTTCGCCCAGACACTCCCCCGTTTTTCCAGCCACTCCTGCGTTTTTTCCGGAAACGGTAGCGTTTTTCCCCACACGCCCATAAAACGGCCTGTTTCCGCCCAGTAACACCCATTTCCTGTCAATCACATTACGATCGCCAGAACGATGAAAATGCCGTGAGTAAAATTCCTAAGTGCATAGCAAATTTACTTGGCGCAGTCGCAGTGCGAACATTGCGCATGCGCATTAAGCGGAAAATCGCTGCGATGCGAAGATTTTTACCGAGCGAACAACTCGGAATGACCCCCATAATCCGATTGGTCTGATTCTGCATATGCTACAGCAGTGTTTTTTAACCACTGTGCCGTGAAGCAGTCTCCAGGTGTGCCGTCATAGAAGCAGAGCCAGGCCCATCAGTGTTTTGCCGCTACTGAGGCCTTCAGTTATATGGTAGAGCAAAGCCGGCGCTACCCGCTCAGCAGAGTCTGCAAAGCAGGGAGGCGCTGGGCGAGAGAGGCGCTCTCCCTGATCTGCGACCCTGTTGCTGTGCGCTGCTGCTGGCTCCGCTGCACCTGTCAGACTCTGTGACAGGCAGCGCTTCAGCGGCGCCGGCAGAATGAAGCTCCAGTCCAGACCACCCACTGATCTCCTCTCTGTTCCTCCCTCCCAGTAGAGTAGAGCACGCAGTGGCAGGAGGAGTTACATAACAGTCTGAGACTCCTCCTGTCCGCAGGGGCTGTCTAGTTTCAGTTTCTGTTCCTGCTGCTGGTGATTTAAGCAAGGAACAGTTCTCCCTGCACTCGGGTTTTTCAGCCCTTCCCCCTCTACATGCTGATGTACTTGTCTGGGTTCAGGGCAGCCCAACACAACAGTGAGTTTAACTCCTTAAAAACCTTGTTCTCTACAGAAATTTTATGAATCCTTCTGTTGCAAGTGTGTGCTTCCAATTTTGTCTAAATATTTTTTTAAGCGACACTGCTACCGTGGGCATGTACATAAGTGGCATTGCTACCGTGGGTATGTGTATAAGTGGCACTGCTACCCCGTGGGCATGTGTATAAGTGGCACTGCTACCGTGGGCATGTACATAAGCGGCACAGATACCGTGGGTATGAGTATAAGTGGCATTGCTACTGTGGGCATGTGTATAAGTGGCACTGCTACCATGGGCATGTACATAAGTGGCACTATTACCATGGGTATGTGTATAAATGGCACTGCTACCGTGGGCATGTATATAAGTGGCACAGTTACCGTGGGTATGAGTATAAGTGGCACTGCTACCATGAGCATGTTTATAAGCAGCACTGCTACCGTGGGCATGTATATAAGTGGCACTGCTACCGTGGACATGTATGTGAGCAGCACTGCTATCATGGGCATGTATATAAGCAGCACTGCTATCGTGGGCATGTAAATAAGTCGCATTCCTGTCATGGGCATGTATATAAGCAGCACAGATAAAGCGACACTGCTACCGTGGGCATGTGTATAAGCGGCACTGCTACCGTGGGCATGTGTGTAAGTGGCACTGCTACCGTGAGCATATATGTTAGGAGCACTTCTACCGTGGGCATGTGTATAAGCGGCACTGCTACTGTGGGCATGTATATAAGCAACACTGCTACCGTGGCATGTGTATAAGTGGCACTGCTACCATGGGCATGTGTATAAGTGGCACTGCTACCGCGGGCATGTGTATAAGTGGCACTGCTACCGCGGGCATGTATATAAGCGGCACTGCTACTGTTGGCATTATTATGTGAATAAGCGGCACTGATATGGTGGGCATGTGTATAAAGGGTACTTCTACTGTGGGCATTATTATTATTACTACATGCGGTGTGATGACAATAAGATCGTGCTACTGCGTGGCATACTTTGAATTGGGTTTCTATTGTGTGGCCATGCCCCTTCCTTGTGATACCACACCTTCTTTTTGAAGGCGCACGCTGTCCCTTTATTAAGTTTTGGAGAGAGGGTGCAAATTTATAGTTTGCAGGGAGGCGCCAAACACCCTAGCTCTGGCACTATGGTAGGGGATAGGATTTGCTTCTGTTTGTGTACATAGTTTCTGTGCTCTCTCCAGCCTAATTTTTTAAATTTTTCTAGCAGGAGGATGAGGGCTTCCATCGTCATGTGAAGCTGAACCACTAGCCATGAACATAGGCCAGGATATCAGCCGTTCCTTGCCACTCAGTGTCGTAAATGGCATATTGGCAAGTTTACGTTTCTCATCAGACGATTTAAATTTATTTTTTTGGTTCTTTTTACTGAACATTGGCTTTTTGGATTTTACATGCCCTCTACTATCACATTGGGCGTCGGCCTTGGCAGACGACGTTGATGGCATTTCATCGTCTATGTCATGGCTAGTGGCAGCAGCTTCAGCATTAGGAGGAAGTGGTTCTTCTTGATCTTTCCCTATTTTCTCCTCAAAATTTTTGTTCTCCATTATTTTTTGGGAGTTATATAAAAGAATATGCGGCACAGGAATGACTGGAATGACTGATGAGACAGGACACTACCACTGGTCTGATGCAGCACAACAGATTGTTGTTGTTATTATTATACTGCAGCAGTGGACATATAGCAGCAGCGTATATCGTCACTGGAATTACTGATGAGACAGGACACTACCACTGGTCTGATGCAGCACAATAGGTTGTTGTTATAATTATTATACTGCAGCAGTGGACATATAGCAGCAGCTTATATCGTCACTGGAATTACTGATGAGACAGGACACTACCACTGGTCTGCACAACACAGCACCACTTTATACAGCTACACTGGATATTTGGCAGCAGACAGTGGCGTAACTAGAAATTTTTCTCCCCCAAGCCAAAAAATTCTTCGGCGCCTCCCCCCCCCCATACCCCCCATAATTGGCACTAGTAAAGGGAGAAATATGCGCGCGCCGCAGGGGCGCGTTGCCAAAAAGGGGTGTGGCTTAGTTGGAATGGGCGTGGCTTCACACAAAGGGGCGTGGCATTGCAGGAAAAGACTACCTTATACCCCAGTTTTGCAACCTGCATGCCCAGACGTTAGCCACCACAGGAAAGAAAAATAATCCTGATTCATGCCCCTTACATTATTTGTCATTTTTCCTCCTTATAGTAATGCCCAGTATACATTATTCCACATACTGCAATGGCCTTAGCCATTATGCCACACACAACAATGCACATGACACAATATGCACACACTGTAATGCCCCCGACACATTATGCCACACACCGTAATGCCCCCGACACATTATGACAGGAATCGCAATGCCCGTTATACATTATGCTACACACCATATCTGTGACACAGTATGACACATACCGCAATGCCCGTTATACATTATGCCACACCGCAATGACCCCGAGACATTATACCACAATGCCCGTGATATAGTATACAACACACCGTAATGCCTGACACATTATGACACACACCGCAATGTCCGTGATACATTATGCCACACACCGTAATGCCCATTACACATTAAGTTCTACAGTAAGGCTTCTAATTACTTTTAAATTACCTGCTCATTGCCAGGGGTTTCATGCTCTTTGTTCCATGCACGGTGCCAGGGGTTTTCATGCTCAGGGTGTCATGCTCGTTGCCAGGGGTTTCATGCACTGGGTGTCATGCTCGTTGCCAGGGGTTTCATGCACTGGGTGTCATGTTCGTTGCCAGGGGTTTCATGCACTGGGTGTCATGCTCGTTGCTAGGGGGTAGTGCTTGTTGCTAGGGCTGTGCTCCCAGTGCCACATATGCCCCCACAGTGCCAGGTATATGCCCCCAGTGCCAGATATTCCCCCACAGTGCCACATATGCCCCCTCAGTGCCTGCTCCCCCCAGTGCCAGATATTCCCCCACAGTACCAGGTATATGCCCCCAGTGCCAGATATTCCCCCACAGTGCCAGGTATATGCCCCCAGTGCCAGATAGTCCCCCACAGTGCCAGGTATATGCCCCCAGTGCCAGATATTCCCCCACAGTGCCAGGTATATTCCCCCAGTGCCAGATAGTCCCCCACAGTGCCAGGTATATGCCCCCAGTGCCAGATATTCCCCCACAGTGCCAGGTATATGCCCCCAGTGCCAGATAGTCCCCCACAGTGCCAGGTATATGCCCCCAGTGCCAGATATTCCCCCACAGTGCCAGGTATATGCCCCCAGTGCCAGATATTCCCCCACAGTGCCAGGTATATGCCCCCAGTGCCAGATAGTCCCCCACAGTGCCAGGTATATGCCCCCAGTGCCAGATAGTCCCCCACAGTGCCAGGTATATGCCCCCAGTGCCAGATAGTCCCCCACAGTGCCTGCTCCCCTCCCCCTCCTTTGTGTTGGAGGGACACGGAGCGCACAGCGCGCGCCCCCCTGTGTCCCTCCTGGCTTTCCGGCTGTCTAATAAAGGAAGTGCCGGTTCGTGAGCCAATCAGAGCTCACGAACGGCACTTCCTGTATTAGACAGCCGGAGAGCCAGGGAGGGACACAGGGGGGCGCGCGCTGTGCGCTCCGTGTCCCTCCTTACAGCGGCGGAGGGAAGGAGACCTGCAGATTGACATGCGGACGCTCGTCCGCATGTCAATCTGTTCTAAGTCAGTGGCGCCCCCGCAGCCCCTCGCCCCCAAGCCACCGCGAGGGCTGCGGGGGCAGTAGTTACGCCACTGGCAGCAGAGAACACCAACACTGTGACTGGCTGGACTGATGCAGCACAATACACTGACTACACAGGACTGGTCTGCACAACACAGCAACACTTTATACAGCTACACTGGATATATGGCAGCAGAGAACACCAACACTGTGACTAGCTGGACTGATGCTGCACAATACACTGACTACACTGGACTGGTCTGCACAACACAGCACCACTTATACAGCTACACTGGATATATGGCAGCAGATAACACCAACACTGTGACTGGCTGGACTGATGCAGCACAATACACTGAGTGACTACACTGGACTGTACTGAGCAGCACAACACCTGCCACCCCACTTTCCCGCCCCAACACACAGACACTGAACACCGAGGTTACGTCCTCTCTATACACTCTCCGAGACTGGAGTGAAAATGGCCACGACGCGCGGGTCCTTATATGGAATCCAAATCCCGTGAGAATCCGAGAGCGGGATGATGACGTTTTGCTGCGTTCGGGTTTCTGAGTCAGGCCAGAAAACCCGAGCCTGACTCGGATCCGGGCTTGGAAGGCAAAGGTTTGGTAGGGTTCGGTTCTCTGAGAACCGAACCCGCTCATCTCTAGTATAGAGACCCACATTGCTGGCAAATTCTGTATTCTGAAAGAACAGAACCTGTTCTTCATGAAACATAAATGGATTTGTGTACGATGGGGCCACTGGGGACCTCATCACACACCTGGACATCTGTAAATAATATGTACCGTCAGAATTATCCCCCAGGTCTGGTCTGTACATATCCTTCAAGCAGATTGAGGAAAGCCGCAGTATCTTTGAGATAGGTTGGACGTTGACGTACAAATGGCTGAAGAAGTGTATCAAGAATCTGAGATACAGGCTGATATAATGATCCACATGCGGAAATTATCGGTGGCCAGGAGGGCATATTTCACTTTTGTGTATCTTAGGGACGGTGTACATTACTGGAGTGATAGGGAATTTCTGGATGAAAGCATCGCATGTTTTATTATCCAGTAATTGACAGCGAACTTTATCCTGTAGAAAACGTGAGAGTTCTTCCTGAAATACACATGATGGATCCACCGTTAGTTTTTGTATACACAGGTATCTGACAATTGGAAGTGGATTTCCTCTTTATACTTGCTAATGTCCTGTAGGACTATACCTCCTCCTTTGTCTGCTGGACGTATTATGATATTTTGATCCTTACTTAGATCAATCAGCGCTTTCCGCTCGGCACGCATCAAATTGTAGTGAATACGTGCTGCAGCCTCTGTATATTTCGTCATAGAGCTATCCAACATCCGTGCATAGGATTTGATGGAAGCATTATGCGAAATGGGATCAAATTTAGAACGACTCCTACTTCTGCAAGAAGAATCAATAGGACTCGAAACTGAAACAGGATTATGATGCTGAAAATGTTCTTTAAGACGTAATTCTCGGTTCATACGATGTAAATCTATCTGCCATCTGAAACTGTTATGAGCAGTGGTGGGTACAAAGGATAACCTTTTGTCCCCATCCTCCCTTTCTATTACTGACAAAAGCCTATTCCCAGGAGTTTTAGGGTCCGCAATGTCCCAACAATCGGGCGTACAAGTGCTGAATTTTGTCGGCGATGGGTGGCCGTATTAAATAAATGTGGCCTGGACCTGATGCTCCTGGTGATCGAGGAGGCTGGGAAAGAACTGCAGGCCATTCGATCTCAAATTGAGGTCCTTAAAACCAATCACCAGTTGGATTTACAAAACTCCAGCTATGATAATTGATGGACGAAGCTCAGCTCACAAAGTGATGCCTATAAGAGAGAATTGGTTCTTTTAAAAAATCCAAATTGGCAGTGGTTCAACAAGATTATGATGACAATCGTGTCTATCGGTGGATCCTAGGAGGGTTAACAATATAAAAGATTGAGACGTCAAGGTAATCGCACCATATGGCGCAATCAGCGGAGGGATCTGAGAGACCAGGATAATTCATCCCAGAGTGACAGTGATTTCGGAGTTGTTGAATCAGGTGAACCGACCTCTTCATCTCAACGTCCCCCTTTAGGGGTTCAAACTCGTCACGGTACAACACCAAAAGACCCCAAAGGACACGGCAAGGCCACTAAAAAGAAAGGGAATTTAAAAGCCACAGAAAAAAAGAAATATTAATATTTAATTTGTCATCATGCCACTTGTCACCATTGGAAATCAAAGTTCTAAACAAAGGTTTATCCTTTGTCCCCACCACTGCTCATAACAGTTTCGAATGGCAAATATATTTACATCGTATGAACCGAGGATTATGTCTTAAAGAACATTTTCAGCATCATAATCCTGTTTCAGTTTCAGGTCCTATTGATTCTTTTTTGCAGAAGTAGAAGTCGTTCTAAATTTGATCCCATTTCACATAATGCTTCCATCAAATCCTATGCACGGATGTTGGATAACTCTATGACGAAATATACAGAGGCTGCAGCACGTATTTTGACGCGTGCCGAGCGGAAAGCACTGATTGATCTAAATAAGGATCAAAATATCATAATACGTCCAGCGGCAAGTATAAAGAGGAAATCTACTCCCTATTGTCAGATACCTGTGTATACAAAAACCTAACGGTGGGTCCATCATGTGTATTTCAGGAAGAACTCTCACGTTTTCTACAGGATAAAGTTCGCTGTCAATTACTGGATAATAAAACATGCAATATGCTCATCCAGAAATTCCCTATCACTCCAGTAATGTACACCATCCCTAAGATACACAAAAGTGAAATAAACCCTCCTGGCCGCCCGATAATTTCTGCATGTGGATCATTATATCAGCCTGTATCTCAGCTTCTTGATACACTTCTTCAACCATTTGTACGTCAACGTCCAACCTATCTCAAAGATACTACGGCTTTCCTTATTCTACTTGAAGGATATGTACAGACCAGACCTGATTCAATATTATGCGTAATGGACGTTGCTAGCCTCTATACTTGTATACCTCATGAACAGGGTCTGAGGGCCATGCAGTCTTTTATCTCTGATATTCCAAACGGCATTGGATTGGACTCCAACACCTTTTTGCAGCTCCTAGAAATGGTACTGACACGCAATTATTTTTTATTTGATGGTACATATTATTTACAGATGTCTGGATGTGCGATGGGGTCCCCAGTGGCCCCATCATACACAAATCCATTTATGTTTCATGAAGAACAGGTTCTGGTCTTTCAGAATACAGAATTTGCCAGCAATGTGGGTCTCTATACCAGATATATAGACAACCTTTTCATGATCTGGCACAGTGGTCCCTCTGTATTTGAAGATATAATGACATCTATTAATTTATCTGATTCACCAGTGAAATTTATGTATAAATGGAGCTACATGAATATTGATTTTCTTGAAATTTGGGTATGCAGGCACTCACCAGTAAATTCAACAGGTATTTATTAATAACTCACAGAGACATAGAGACGGTGTGTCGACGTTTCGGTCATCACGTGACCTTCTTCAGGACATCATACAGGGACATCAGGAAGACAACTGTCCAGTGCATCACCATTCGCCATATGTCACCCGGGCTTCCCTTAAATAGCAGAGACAGGCCCAAGCCACACCCAACCATTAATTGCCACAGGAAGTGCCGCAAAGGGCACTAATTTCTGCACACAAACAACTATCTTAACAAGGACATAAAGCCTATATGGGCAATAGTACTGTAATGTGACTCAAATCCTAATATTTCTACCTAGAACGTCACCAATAAATCAAAAACAAGCAAAACACGCCCGCGACCGGAAGTGCCATGCGTTCCACTGTCAGTGGAACGCATCATGACCGGAACCGGAAGTGACGGCCGGGACCGGAAGTGGCATGGTACGCGTCAGAAAGAGCTTTTCATTATGTTAAGAGGCAAGTGGGAGGTGGTGCACACGTAGTAAGCCACACTCCGCCCCCCTAGGCAAACACATCACCATGGTAACCAGCCACTTAAAAGTATGCATATGGAAGTAATGAATGCTTAATTACTCTATCACAAAAATATATAATAATCAGTCTGGCCAGGCGATTATTGTGGGAGTGTCAAGTGCTATAGCCTCACCTATAAAAGGGGGAAAGCCTGAGGACAAACACCACATAAAACAAATACTTACAAAAATACCAGGAACTGCTTGTGCGGAGCAAACGAAGTCCGACCCCCATCAAACAGCTCCCAATACAACAAATAAACTATCATAACAAAAAATTAATCCTAACTAATTAACTGAAAAAAAAAAAAATATAGAATGTATATCGTACATTCCACAGATTGGAATTCCTCGGGTCCCTACCTGCCCCTAACAGAGAAAGATATTATATGGATTGTGTTCGTTTAAACCACGAGGGAACAAAGTATCCAATTGGTAAATCCAACGTGATTTATGCTGGCACAGCAATTTATCACAGTCACCACCGCGTAGAGGCATAGGAATAAAGTCAATCAGCATACACTTCAGGCTTGAAACTTAGTGGCCCATTGTTAGAAAGTGCTTAGCCACTGGCTTATCCGTCTCTTTTGTGGCCAATGCTGTACGGATGGAGTAACGATGATTTGCCATCCTATCCCGAAAGCAACGGGACGTCATACCGACATAATATAGGCCACACGGGCAGATTATTATATATATTACATAGTCCATTTTACAATGGAGTCGATGTTGGATGTTGATTCTTTTCCCACTATGTGGATGCGTGAAGTATGTCCCGGTCTGTAAGGATCTGAATGTGGTGCAGTCTGGACACCTAAAGCAACCCTTCCGTCTAGTGGGTAGCCAACATGCAAGGGCTCCACTTGGTTGCACAGTAGGTCTCATCGGTAATTGGTTCAAGTTTGGCCCCCGTCGGTAAGCACACATAGGTGGTTGTGCACTTAGAGCCTTGAAAGCAGGATCCGTAGAGATGATCGGCCAATGCCGCCTAATGGTCTTCTCCGAATAGATGGATTTAGTATCATATGTAGAGGTAAAAATCATTCTACCTGCATTCTTGTTTGTTCGTGAGTTATCAACCTGTTGTGCATATTTGTTTCTAGCCCTGGTGAGGCATCTGCAGATAGTCTTTCGTGAATAGCCTCTTTCAATGAACCTCTCTGTCATATCTTGAATCTGTACCTCCGTATTGATGGGAGATGTATTGTAGCGTAATATCCGTATAAACTGTGAAATTGGCAAACTGTCCTTAAGTCTATTGGGGTGGTGGCTGCGAGCGTGTAATAATGTATTCCGATCTGTCTCTTTTCGATAGAGAGTAGATATCAACCGGTTATTTTCAAATGAAATAGTTACATCTAGAAAATTGAGTGAAGATTGACTAATCTGGTATGTAAACCGTATTGGGCTAGGTAGTGCATTCAGATACTCAACCATTGCCTTGAACTCAGTCTCAGTGTCACCCCAAACAAAAAATAAATCGTCAATATATCTCCCAAAATATAGTATTTTATCCCCATACTTAGGTAGTATGAATGTATTCTCATACTGTTGCATGTAAAGATTTGCGTAGGCGGGCGCCAGGTTAGACCCCATGGCTGTCCCCGCTACTTGCATAAAGTAATCTCTACCATAAAGAAAATAATTGTTGGTCAGGACCAGCCTAGCCAAATCAACCAGAAACTCAGTGGGAGGACCAGTATGTGGACTTGAAGTCAGTGCTAGCTTCATAGCTTCCAGACCCTCATTGTGCGGTATAACCGTATATAATGACTGTACGTCCATAGATGCTAGCCATACATTAGCGGGCAAGACACCCAAAGATTTAATCTTGTCCAGAAAATCTGGAGTATCACGTATGTAGCTATGCATCCGCTGGACGTATGGCTGTAAGAGCTTGTCCAAGAACACTGCTACTGGCTGAAGAGTCGAACCCCTGGCCGAAATAATAGGGCGGCCAGGTGGGTCAACCAGTGTCTTGTGGATCTTGGGAAGTGAGTATAATATGGGGCACACGGGGTGTTCAACTTTCAAATAAGCACTAATGCTGTCATCTAACCAACCGTGCTGTGCACCCAAATCTATAACAGAATCCACCAATTTTTGAACCCTGACAACAGGGCTAGCATGCAATTTATGATAGGTATTAGTGTCGGCTAATTGACAGCGGATTTCACGATCATAAGCGTGCCAGTCTTGGACGACAATGGCCCCGCCCTTGTCCGCCTTTCTAATCACCAAACTATCATTATGCATTAGATCACGCAACGCCTTCCGTTGTGGAGCTGTTAGATTGTCATAGCTAGGCTCACTGTTTGTGGTAGACATATCATGTTCAATCAATCTCAAAAAAGATTTAATACTAGCATTAGAAGTTTGAGGGTCAAAAGAACTGGGATTGTTAAGATTAAATTCGGTATTAGGGACAGACTCCTTATCAGCAAAAAATTCTCTCAATCTGAGTTTTCTACAGCACTTATACAGATCTACTGACCAACTGAAACTATCATGGTTAATTAGGCGGCATTGGCCGATCATCTCTACGGATCCTGCTTTCAAGGCTCTAAGTGCACAACCACCTATGTGTGCTTACCGACGGGGGCCAAACTTGAACCAATTACCGATGAGACCTACTGTGCAACCAAGTGGAGCCCTTGCATGTTGGCTACCCACTAGACGGAAGGGTTGCTTTAGGTGTCCAGACTGCACCACATGCAGATCCTTACAGACCGGGACATACTTCACGCATCCACATAGTGGGAAAAGAATCAACATCCGACATCGACTCCATTGTAAAATGGACTATGTAATATATATAATAATGTGCCCGTGTGGCCTATATTATGTCGGTATGACGTCCCGTTGCTTTCGGGATATGATGGCAAATCATCGTTACTCCATCCGTACAGCATTGGCCACAAAAGAGACGGATAAGCCAGTGGCTAAGCACTTTCTAACAATGGGCCACTCAGTTTCAAGCCTGAAGTGTATGCTGATTGACTTTATTCCTATGCCTCTACGTGGTGGTGACCGTGATAAATTGCTGCGTCAGCGTGAATCACGTTGGATTTACCAATTGGATACTTTGTTCTCTCGTGGTTTAAACGAACACAATCCATATAATATCTTTCTCCGTTAGGGGCAGGTAGGGACCCGAGGAATTCCAATATGTGGAATGTACGATATACATTCTATATTTATTTATTTTTTCAGTTAATTCATTAGGATTAATTTTTTGTTATGATAGTTTATTTGTTGTATTGGGAGCTGTTTGATGGGGGTCGGACTTCGTTTGCTCCGCACAAGCAGTTCCTGGTATTTTTGTAAGTATTTGTTTTATGTGGTGTTTGTCCTCAGGCTTTCCCCCTTTTATAGGTGAGGCTGTAGCACTTGACACTCCCACAATAATCGCCTGGCCAGACTGATTATTATATATTTTTGTGATAGAGTAATTAAGCATTCATTACTTCCATATATATACTTTTAAGTGGCTGGTTACCATGGTGATGTGTTTGCCTAGGGGGGGCGGAGTGTGGCTTACTACGTGTGCACCACCTCCCACTTGCCTCTTAACATAATGAAAAGCTCTTTCTGACGCGTACCACGCCACTTCCGGCCCCGGCCGTCACTTCCGGTTCCGGTCATGATGCGTTCCACTGACAGTGGAATGCATGGCACTTACGGTCGCGGCCGTGTTTTGCTTGTTTTTGATTTATTGGTGACGTTCTAGGTAGAAATATTAGGATTTGAGTCACATTACAGTACTATTGCCCATATAGGCTTTATGTCCTTGTTAAGATAGTTGTTTGTGTGCAGAAATTAGTGCCCTTTGCGGCACTTCCTGTGGCAATTACTGGTTGGGTGTGGCTTGGGCCTGTCTCTGCTATTTAAGGGAAGCCTGGGTGACATATGGTGAATGGTGATGCACTGGACAGTTGTCTTCCTGATGTCCCTGTATGATGTCCTGAAGAAGGCCACGTGATGACCGAAACGTCGACACACCGTCTCTATGTCTCTGTGAGTTATTAATAAATACCTGTTGAATTTACTGGTGAGTGCCTGCATACCCAAATTTCTATATACTGGCCTATGGGCCTTTGTGGAGCACCCCATCGCTGATCCTACCAAGTCTGGAGTGTGGACTTTACCAATATTTGTATATGGAGGATGGTCTTCTTTTCTGGCTGTTTTCCTTGGTCCAGCACCCGCACTAGTTTATAATTTTATTTGGATGAAGTTCCTTTTCCATTGGAAGGCCCATGTCTGATGGACACCTATTCACTTGCTCCACCCGTTAATTACATCTAAGAGTTGTGGATCTTTTTAAGAAAAAGTGTAAAAAATATTAATTTTAAATATGTAACTTGTTTTTAAACATATACATTTTTTGGATTCCTCGGGCCCTAAATGCATTTGGTTTCTCTGACCTTGCCTTGGTATTGTCTCAAGTGTCGCCTCATTATTTTTGGGTATTACATTGTTTGCTATTTCCCTGCTATCTCTGCTAATTTTGATGTCAATTTTATATTGATGTAATTGTGTGCTTTACCACATATTAGAAGCTCTGTGTTTGGTCTGGTCCTCCATCTTTGCTCGGTCATGTCGACGGATACCGTGCAGATTGCTGATGAAGCAATTTTTCAAATTGCTCATAGTACTTTGGTCTCATTGACCGATGACGACGCAGAAAAAGTCCTATTTGATCACACTGAATTTTCCAAACTCCCCGATGAGACACCAATTGATTTATTTCACAAAATTTCAAGATTACGACGACGTGAAGTGGATTTAACCCTTCACAGACAATTTCTATCAGATTATTTTAGAAATAAAAAAATCCCAAGGGGGTTTCGCGTTCATAACGTACCCACTATTGGTAGGAACAACTTAACATTTTGCACCAAATGGTGCAGTGTTTTAAACAAGTGCTCACTTGATTTCATCCTTCTAGTTATTGAAGAGGTGGGCACTGAGCTTAAACAGGTACGTCAGGAAATTACCGCTTTTAACACCTCACACTTAACTACACTATCCGGTGATAAGACCAAGGATTGGCTGAGCAATTTGAGTGACCAGATCAACACTTACCAGCAAGAATTGGTGGCTTTTAAACAAAAAAAACTTACTGTAGTAAACTCGGATTATACTAACAACCAGGTATATAGATGGCTTAGAGGAGAAACTAGGAATTTCCCCCAGCGGAGATACAATCCTCATCCTAGATCTAGGACAACATATACGGATGACACTTCCACTTCTCTGTCTAATTCAGACAGTGAATTTGTTGATAATCGTCCCCCAAGTGGTACAGTGCCTACCCCATCTTTTTTAGGGCGCACAACCAGGAATACCGCCAATCCGTCCCGAAATCGCGGGTCAGGTACCCAACGCGGAGGGGCAAATTCAAAAAGAAGAGGGAGGGGCAAACGTTAGATTCGGCAGTATTTAACCTCTCCAGTCACATACTTACGTCTGACGAAATGGAACTGTTATCACTTGGCTTGTCCTTTGTGCCCAGAATTAACCATGATAGTTTCAGTTGGTCAGTAGATCAGTATAAGTTCGGTAGAAAACTCAGATTGAGAGAATTTTTTGCTGATAAGGAGTCTGTCCCTAATACCGAATTTAATCTTAACAATCCCAGTTCTTTTGACCCTCAAACTTCTAATGCTAGTATTAAATCTTTTTTGAGATTGATTGAACATGATATGTCTACCACAAACAGTGAGCCTAGCTATGACAATCTAACGGCTCCACAACGGAAGGCGTTGCGTGATCTAATGCATAATGATAGTTTGGTGATTAGAAAGGCGGACAAGGGCGGGGCCATTGTCGTCCAAGACTGGCACGCTTATGATCGTGAAATCCGCTGTCAATTAGCCGACACTAATACCTATCATAAATTGCATGCTAGCCCTGTTGTCAGGGTTCAAAAATTGGTGGATTCTGTTATAGATTTGGGTGCACAGCACGGTTGGTTAGATGACAGCATTAGTGCTTATTTGAAAGTTGAACACCCCGTGTGCCCCATATTATACTCACTTCCCAAGATCCACAAGACACTGGTTGACTTATCTGGCCGCCCTATTATTTCGGCCAGGGGTTCGACTCTTCAGCCAGTAGCAGTGTTCTTGGACAAGCTCTTACAGCCATACGTCCAGCGGATGCATAGCTACATACGTGATACTCCAGATTTTCTGGACAAGATTAAATCTTTGGGTGTCTTGCCCGCTAGTGTATGGCTAGCATCTATGGACGTACAGTCATTATATACGGTTATACCGCACAATGAGGGTCTGGAAGCTATGAAGCTAGCTCTGACTTCAAGTCCACATACTGGTCCTCCCACTGAGTTTCTGGTTGATTTGGCTAGGCTGGTCCTAACCAACAATTATTTTCTTTATGGTAGAGATTACTTTATGCAAGTAGCGGGGACAGCCATGGGGTCTAACCTGGCGCCCGCCTACGCAAATCTTTACATGCAACAGTATGAGAATACATTCATACTACCTAAGTATGGGGATAAAATACTATATTTTGGGAGATATATTGACGATTTATTTTTTGTTTGGGGTGACACTGAGACTGAGTTCAAGGCAATGGTTGAGTATCTGAATGCACTACCTAGCCCGATACGGTTTACATACCAGATTAGTCAATCTTCACTCAATTTTCTGGATGTAACTATTTAGTTTGAAAATAACCGGTTGATATCTACTCTCTATCGAAAAGAGACAGATCGGAATACATTATTACACGCTCGCAGCCACCACCCCAGTAGACTTAAGGACAGTTTGCCAATTTCACAGTTTATACGGATATTACGCTACAATACATCTCCCATCAATACGGAGGTACAGATTCAAGATATGACAGAGAGGTTCATTGAAAGAGGCTATTCACGAAAGACTATCTGCAGATGCCTCACCAGGGCTAGAAACAAATATGCCCAACAGGTTGATAACTCACGAACAAACAAGAATGCAGGTAGAATCATTTTTACCTCTACATATGATACTAAATCCATCTATTCAGAGAAAACCATTAGGCGGCATTGGCCGATCATCTCTACGGATCCTGCTTTCAAGGCTCTAAGTGCACAACCACCTATGTGTGCTTACCGACGGGGGCCAAACTTGAACCAATTACCGATGAGACCTACTGTGCAACCAAGTGGAGCCCTTGCATGTTGGCTACCCACTAGACGGAAGGGTTGCTTTAGGTGTCCAGACTGCACCACATGCAGATCCTTACAGACCGGGACATACTTCATGCATCCACATAGTGGGAAAAGAATCAACATCCGACATCGACTCCATTGTAAAATGGACTATGTAGTATATATAATAATGTGCCCGTGTGGCCTATATTATGTCGGTATGACGTCCCGTTGCTTTCGGGATAGGATGGCAAATCATCGTTACTCCATCCGTACAGCATTGGCCACAAAAGAGACGGATAAGCCAGTGGCTAAGCACTTTCTAACAATGGGCCACTCAGTTTCAAGCCTGAAGTGTATGCTGATTGACTTTATTCCTATGCCTCTACGCGGTGGTGACCGTGATAAATTGCTGTGCCAGCGTGAATCACGTTGGATTTACCAATTGGATACTTTGTTCCCTCGTGGTTTAAACGAACACAATCCATATAATATCTTTCTCCGTTAGGGGCAGGTAGGGACCCGAGGAATTCCAATATGTGGAATGTACGATATACATTCTATATTTTTTTTTTTCAGTTAATTCATTAGGATTAATTTTTTGTTATGATAGTTTATTTGTTGTATTGGGAGCTGTTTGATGGGGGTCGGACTTCGTTTGCTCCGCACTAAGCAGTTCCTGGTATTTTTGTAAGTATTTGTTTTATGTGGTGTTTGTCCTCAGGCGTTCCCACTTTTATAGGTGAGGCTGTAGCACTTGACACTCCCACAATAATCGCCTGGCCAGACTGATTATTATATGTTTTTGTGATAGAGTAATTAAGCATTCATTACTTCCATATATATACTTTTAAGTGGCTGGTTACCATGGTGATGTGTTTGCCTAGGGGGGCGGAGTGTGGCTTACTACGTGTGCACCACCTCCCACTTGCCTCTTAACATAATGAAAAGCTCTTTCTGATGCGTACCACGCCACTCCCGGTCCCGGCCGTCACTTCCGGTTCCGATCATGATGCGTTCCACTGACAGTGGAACGCATGGCACTTCCGGTCGCGGCCGTGTTTTGCTTGTTTTTTATTTATTGGCGACGTTCTAGGTAGAAATAATAGGATTTGAGTCACATTACAGTACTATTGCCCATATAGGCTTTATGTCCTTGTTAAGATAGTTGTTTGTGTGCAGAAATTAGTGCCCTTTGCGGCACTTCCTGTGGCAATTACTGGTTGGGTGTGGCTTGGGCCTGTCTCTGCTATTTAAGGGAAGCCTGGGTGACATATGGTGAATGGTGATACACTGGACAGTTGTCTTCCTGATGTCCCTGTATGATGTCCTGAAGAAGGTCACGTGATGACCGAAACGTTGACACACCGTCTCTATGTCTCTGTGAGTTATTAATAAATACCTGTTGAATTTACTGGTGAGTGCCTGCATACCCAAATTTCTATATACTGGCCTATGGGCCTTTGTGGAGCACCCCATCGCTGATCCTACCAAGTCTGGAGTGTGAACTTTACCAATATATATATATATATATATATATAAAATGCAGCAATGGCTTGGCACTCCAGACAACGAAGTAATATATGTGGTGCCCTCCCCACATGCATAGATAGTAACTAAATTCTTATGGATAAGAACAAAGGGCGGCACTCCAGTATTCCGATGCAAAAAATTCTTTAGTGAAGATCCATATCAGGTCGTCAACGTTTCAAGGCCCTCAGGCCTTTTCGTCAGGACGCTTTACAATTGTGCAGGGTAGTGAATGCTTTGTATGATTTGTATTTGTATATGCTTTGTATTTGCCCCTAGGCAGTGGGGTCCTCCGGGCAAGTGCGAATTTAGGAGTGAGGGTGCACCCTAGGCACAACAGTAACAACCGCCCCCGCCTAATTTTATTATTTTCATTGATTGGTTATAAGCCCTCATTTGATGATAGCCAATTTAATAGAATATCATATTTACTAAGTAGGACAGCGTATAAAGGTAGTATGTGCATATCCTACCAATTTACACTCCATTCAAGATGACATATGGTACCGTACAGTGGAAATATTTAACAGTTACTGGTATATTTCAAGCTGACAATACCTGACAAGTGCCACCCCCAAACAAGTGCCGCCCCACGTGCCTAATGGGAAATGCACCACTGCCACCAGGGGTTTCCTGTGGCCCAGTCTGACCCTGAGTGCTGGTATAGCAAATTAAAGTTGGAACATGATTGCATGAGACAAACTACGTACAGCGCAGCAAATACGGTCATGAATACGTGTCACATTGCATCTCTCAAAATAGGATGCATATGAATGTACCTTACCCAGGTGGACATGTCATTTGTCTATAAAACAAAACAAAAAACATTTGATTTTTTTTAAGGCACAAGGTAGTAGAATATATAAGACCAGGCCCCAAAACTATTTAAGATCTATCATAGGTTTTATATATGAATGCACTGCATTTCTGTGATAAATTGTTTTTTATCTGTGTGTTTGATATTCCCTCAGGGAAGACAAATGGCCTAAAACAGCTTCTACTGTTACCATACCTCCCAACATGACCCTCTCCAGGAGGGACAGATTGCTCTGCTTCTGGACTTTTCTCTTCATTTATGATTGCTGGCACCTGTACTGAAACACCTTTCTTATCCATTAACCTGTTCTACACAGGTGCCGGCAATCATAAATTAAGAGAAAAGTCCAGAAGCAGAGCATTGTGTCCCTCCTGGAGAGGGTCATGTTGGGAGGTATGCTGTTACCTTACATCCCCCCTCCCCCATGTTTCTGTTATTTACATCTGATTGTTTCATCTGTCTCTAGAGAAGTAAAGTGTGAAATAACACTCTCATACCTATGTGTTAGGATTATGTATGATGGATGGTAAGAATCTGACATGTGTTTCCTTTGCAAAAGAGAAGTGAGAAGTGGTCAATGTGGTTGTTGATTAAACTACAAAAATACACAGATATTCTCATTGTTGTTTGTGCAAATTGGCCTATTTCTCGATGCATGTCAACAAAAGTAAAATACTCTTACTAACACCTGTCAGCCACAATACAAATAAGCCTCCTAAAATAGTAATTTATAGAGTCTCATTTAATGTACATTTTAAATACAGTAATTATCAACTACAATAAATTCGCATAACTGTCTTTCTACCTGAACATTATAGTGGATCTTGAGACTTAGGAGGAGAAGGCTTTATAATTGGCTTTTGTGGATATTTGGTGGTATGTAAGACTACAATATAACATATGAGACTACCAGGAACGTGCAGTGAGGTAAATGGCTCATCAGGCACTGACAAGTACCAGAGCCAGTTTGCACACAATATATGAGCCAAAGGGTTCATGTGAGCATTATACAAAGATACAGTAGTATATATGTAACAGCCCAGGGTTGGCGGTTGTCTATGTGTCTACAGATAGGTATCACAGCTGTAGAGTGGCTTAGCGATGGACCAAGATGTTTCCCCCATACCTTGTTTGATGTGAGTGGTTCAGAGAGGTAGTACAGATTGATATGTAAACAGGAAGGTCATTTAACAGCAATGAATGCTGGGCAGAAAGAAGGTTATTTGGTTCATACAATCAAGATAATCAAGAAAATGACATTCAAGAAGATGAAATCACTTTGCAGCATTTAATAAAGACTAATTCAATCGACAGCTCACAATACACTGGATGACTTAATGTGGTTTAGGCCTAACTCAAACAGTGGTTGATAAAGATTCTGTTTTATAATGTAATCACAGTTACGCAAGTATTAATTAGTGCAATTATCAAGAAGACAATAAAGAAGACTATGATTAAAAAAAAGAGGCTCAGAAAAATACAATCCTCTGTTTTACCTTAACATCCCTATACAAAGTCCCAATCTTCACCGGCAATTAGAACAACGTTGGAGCTCATAGATCCCACAGTGTCACTGTGTTGCATTGGGGGCCTGAAGTTTAAACTGAACTTGTTGCACAATGGATTAGGTACCTCCTTAAAGAATTTTAAGTCCAGGAATCAAATACCTGACTCTCTGTGTCAGGGTAGACAGTGTCACTGTATTCTGATTATGCATGGGGTTTGCATGGCAAATATGTCTTTAGGTTCCAACTTAGTGAAATGTCTCTGTACCTATTTGGGATAATTCTGAGGTGATCGCAGCAGCAAGTTTGTTAGCAATTGGGCAAAACCATGTGCACTGCAGGGGGGCAGATATAACATTTGCAAAGAGAGTTAGATTTGGGTGGGTTATTTTGTTTCTGTGCAGGGTAAATACTGGCTGCTTTATTTTTACACTGCAATTTAGATTTCAGTTTGAACACACCCCACCCAAATCTAACTCTCTCTGCACATGTTATATCTACCCCTCCTGCAGTGCACATGGGCCCTCATTCCGAGTTGTTCGCTCGGTATTTTTCATCGCATCGCAGTGAAAATCCGCTTAGTACGCATGCGCAATGTTCGCACTGCGACTGCGCCAAGTAACTTTACTATGATGAAAGTATTTTTACTCACGGCTTTTTCTTCGCTCCAGCGATCGTAATGTGATTGACAGGAAATGGGTGTTACTGGGCGGAAACACGGCGTTTCAGGGGCGTGTGGCTGAAAACGCTACCGTTTCCGGAAAAAACGCAGGAGTGGCCGGAGAAACGGTGGGAGTGCCTGGGCGAACGCTGGGTGTGTTTGTGACGTCAACCAGGAACGACAAGCACTGAACTGATCGCACAGGCAGAGTAAGTCTGGAGCTACTCTGAAACTGCTAAGTAGTTAGTAATCGCAATATTGCGAATACATCGGTCGCAATTTTAAGTAGCTAAGATTCACTCCCAGTAGGCGGCGGCTTAGCGTGTGTAACTCTGCTAAATTCGCCTTGCGACCGATCAACTCGGAATGAGGGCCATGGTTTTGCCCAACTGCTAACAAAATTGCTGCTATCAACTCAGAATTAGGCCCAATGTCCAAAGTAACAAGTGTCTCTGTATTGACAGTGCTGCCTTTAAAAACAGAGGTCAATCTGTATTAGGGTGGTCATTCCGAGTTGTTCGCTCGCTAGCTGTTTTTAGCAGCCGTGCAAACGCTATGCTGCCTCCCACTGGGAGTGTATTTTAGCTTAGCAGAAGTGCGAACAAAAGGATCGCAGAGCAGCTGCAACGTTTTTTGTGCAGTTTTAGAGTAGCTCAATACCTACTCAGCGCTTGCGATCACTTCAGACTATTCAGTTCCTGTTTTGACGTCACAAACACGCCCTGCGTTCGCCCAGCCACGCCTGCGTTTTTCCTGGCACGCCTGCGTTTTTTAGAACACTCCCTGAAAACGGTCAGTTTACACCCAGAAACGCCCACTGTATGTCAATCACTCTGCGGTCAGCAGTGCGACTGAAAAGCTTTGCTAGACCCTTTGTGAAACTACATCGGTCGTTGTAAAAGTACATCGCACGTACGCATTGCGCTGCATACGCATGCACAGAAGTGCCATTTTTGTGCCTCATCGCTGCACAGCGAATGAATGCAGATAGCGATCAACTCGGAATGACCACCTATGCCTCCAAGCACACTTCTCAATGTGGTAGCTTGGTGGTGTATATGTGTTAATAGAAATTGGGTTTAGCACTCACCCTCCTGTGGTTTAATGATCAGCATAGTCTCTGTAACACACTCAGACTCTCAACGGATCCTCCGCACCCACACTTGTCTCCACGTGGTGTCTACAACCTGCTCAAATTGGTCATGGCGTTCGCGCCTCTGCAAAGGCTTGGCAGCATCTGGTCCCTGGTTGCAGCGTCACATGCCTGCTTTTCCAGCTCTCACAACTCTCCTGCAAGCACCCCACTGCCTTACCTCTGTAGCATAGCTCACAGTCACCTCCTGTGTGATTACCCGCCTCTCCGGTTAACTGCTCCTCACACACCCGTCTGCTCACAGCAATGGCTCCATCTCCAACTGACGTCACACTCTCTTCTGCCCACAAGGATTCACTTGCTCTTCCTGATCCATCCAATCAGATCCTGCAACCTCACAGTACAGGACATGTGACCGGGCTCTGGTCCATTTCTTTAGCTCTCGCTGTGCCATCAATTAGCAAACACTAGGGTCTATCTACTAAGCCTTGGATGGAGATAAAGTGGATGGAGATAAAGAACCAGCCAATCAGCTAACTGCCATGTCAAAGGTTGTGTTTGAAAAATGATCGTTAGAAGCTGGTTGGTTGGTACTTTTTCTTCATTCACTTTATCTCCACCCAAGGCTTAGTAAATAGACCGAACTGTTTTATACAATTAAATGAGCATACACATTTTTCTCTAGGGTGCCACATATACTGCTGGAAATTTGGTGAGTTTTAATCAGAGATTTGTGGGAAAGATAGACCATACACTTTATACTCCACAGTTTTGACTATAAAAATGATTAAAGAAATACAAAGAAGATATTTATAATATAGTCTTTGTATTTTTCATATACTTTATATAGTAACAACTCTGGCATATATGGTAGTATGACAGGAAAGGCTCTGCCTCACCTGCCTCACTTCACTGCATGTCACTACAGGCTACGTGTTAGCATATGCAGAAAAGTGATTATTTTATTTTGGACACACAGCAAGTTTGTATATGAATTTATTTTTTATTTATTTTATGAATATTTATTACACAGCACTTGACAGACAATATTTAATAATTCATGAGTCATATATGAAAATTACTCTCAGATGTGCAGTACTCTGTGGTGCAAATCAGATACATGCGCAGACAAAAGACATCAGTCCACTATGTCTGACTCTGAATCAGGCCCATAATGTTGTATACTAAAGCTACAGTGGTGCTTGCTACTGTATATAATATAACTAAAAAAGGGACATGCAAATAATGTCACTCACCTACTATCTACTTATCTCACTCATTATGAAAATGTGCAGAGGTGCAATAAATAGAAAATAACAATTACCAAAAAAAAAAAAAACCGCAAAAACTAAAACAAACCGTAGTAAAAAAATTAATATACCTTCTGCCTGGTAGTGGTGTGTTAGTGGGGTTGTGATACATATAACCAGCGGTTGGGATGCCGGTGGTCACATGACCAACACCGGCATCCTGAAAATGTGAATGCCAAGGGGGGATGGGGTAATTATTTTTACCCTCCCCTGTCTCTTACCCTAACGCTAACCTGCTTGGGGTTGTGGCTAGGGCTAAGACTCGGGGAGTGGTGGCTATGGGTAATTCCCCCCCCCCCCCCTCTAGTGCCTAACCCTAACCCCCTCCCTGGCCCTAACATGAACAGTGACGCTGATACTTACCTTCAGGATATCGGCAGCCAGTGTTCTGGCACCGGGATTCCGAGTGGTGTCATGATTCCGCGATGGTCACATGACCACCGGCATCCCAAATGCCAAGATTCAAACCACATCCCATTAGTAGGTAGCAGCTGATGTGACTTTATGGTGAATATCACACCAAACATGCTGCAGTACGCTCTGTCATGCACAGCAAATATATGTATAATTTTCTTAGATAGATTTACAGTAGATAGAATCAAATAAAATTTCTTCATATCTCACTAAAAAATAAAGAGTTTACATACCACTGCTCTAGTTGGATAGCTATATAGCCAAATAGATGATGAATAGATACAGTAGACAGAAAAACGTCAGTGGAAAAATGCTTGCAGTTTGAATTATATCCCTTCAGTAAAAGGATCATGTGACAGGCTTATATTATAAACTGCTATTGTGATGTCACAGCTTCATTGTGTAAGCCATTGTTTGATAGGCTGATCATGTGACAGGCTTACATCATAAACAGTCAGCTTTGGTATAACTTGCTGGAATGTGGGATGGAGGTAGGAATTGTGGTTGGGAGGGAGTGTGATAGGTAAGGTGGGAGGGATTTAGGGACAGAAAGAGTAATGGGCCCTACACACTTAAAGATTTCTCCGAAAGATATGAACGATCTCGTTCATTAATGAACGAGATATCGGTCATATCTTTCAGTGTGTAGGCACCAACGATGAACGATGCGCGGCCCTGCGCTCGTTCATCTTTGGTGCCGACTCGTTCATACCTGTAGGCCAATATGGACAATCTCGTCCATATTAGCATGCAGGGCTATAGAACCAGGTGACGGGGGGAGTGAAGAAACGTCACTTTCCTCGTCACCTCCCCCCCACCGCCGAGTCGTCTGATGGCCGTACAGGCCATCAGGCAGCTCAACGCCCAGTCGCCGAGTGTGTAGGGCCCTTAAGTGTATGAGTGAGGATGGGAGGTATTTAAAGAGGGAGAGAGTGTGGAAGGGAGGCAAAGTAGGCAGGAGGGAGGGAGTGTAGGTGGGAAGTATTTAGAAACAATATAAAAAAATAAGGGCGCCAAATAGTGACGTATTAGCTGCTGCTCAACAAAATGGAGGAGTGCTATACCTCCACACCAATTCGAAATGTAAAAAGATGAAAATGAGAGTTCTACCAATGCATTATAGACATTATAAGCATAATATAAAAAAAGTTTAATACCAATAGCAGAAAATAATAAGCACATATACAAAACGGAAACTAACAAATGACAATCACATACACAGTAAATATCATATGTATAGCATAAATATATGATATGCATATAGAAACGAAAAAAGCTTCATTGCGTTAAAGTCCACACCTTTTATGCCGTTCTTATATATCAGTTAATGATAACCGTTGTGAGCTGTAATAAGCAATATGCCAAAGTTAAAAGGGTTCCAATATATGTAACAGAGTTGAAGATGCCGTGGAGATTCTCGTCACAAAAGTCCCGTCAGTCTCAAATGCAGCTAGCATTACCAACGCTCCAGATGCTGCATGTAACACTGAGCATGTCATGCAGGGAATAACATCCAAAAAATGGCAGTTCTGTGCATGCGTATGTAGTTTTGCACAGGGTCTAGCAAAGCATTTCAGTCGCACTGGTGGCCGCAAAGTGATTAACATGAAGTGGGCGTTTCTGGGTGTCAACTGACCGTTTTCAAGAAGTGTAACATGAAGTGGGCGTTTCTGGGTGTCAACTGACCGTTTTCAAGAAGTGTTTGGAAAAACGCAGGCGTGACAGACAAAACGCAGGCGTGGCTGGGCGTACGCTGGGTGGGTTTGTGACGTCAAAACAGGAACTGAACAGTCCGAAGTGATCGCAAGTGCTGAGTAGGTTTTGGGCTACTCTGAAACTGCACAAAAAAACTTTGTAGCCGCTCTGCGATACAACCATTTGCGCTTCTGCTAAGCTAAAATACACTCCCAGTGGGCAGCGGCATAGCGTTTGCACGGCTGCTAAAAACTGCTAGCGAGCAGTCAACTCGGAATGACCCACAATATCACTGGCTGGTTAACATCTTGCAAGATAATAGGTGCTGTGCACAGGGCCGGTGCAAGGTTTCTTGCCACCCTAGGCAAAATTTCAGCCTGCTGCCCCCCCCCCCCATCCCACCCCAATCCGCACACTGAGTCTTAGTACATACAGTAAATGCAGTAAAACCCAAAAAACTTGTTTTTATTGCATTTTCCTGTTCGTACATCCTGTCCAGCTGACTCTTAGGGAGATATTAAATTAGTGATAAGTTTTCCGACAGTCGGAAAATCAGCACTAATTCATCCGTTGGGTATTCAATAGCGGCCGTTTGACAGGTTTTGCTCCATTTTTGACATGCCTTTAAAAAAAATTTAATTTGTTGAATCGTCATGGTCAAAAACGGACCAAAAAACTGTTGAAAACACCCGCAAATTCAACAAATGTTCTCCCGGGCGGATTTTTCGACAAGTTGAAAAATTGGAACGGGCTTTGAATAGGTTGATTGTGAATTCAACCTACAAAAGGGCGATAAGTGCAATTTTTAGACGAAAAAACTGCACTAATTGAATACCCTCCTTAGTGGGAACCTCAAGACAGATTGCTGCAGGTGTTCTACATATATATGTATGTCTTTCCTTTCCCCCTTCCAGCAACCCTTCACCTCTACCTCTTATATATTATAAGATCTAGCCTCACCCCCACCCTTTACTGTATAGATTTAATGATCCTCCCCACCCCTTAAGTATTTCCCCCCTCCAGGGCAGGATTAATGGTGGGTACACACTGGTAGATATATCTGCCAATCAATTGATCTGCAGATATATCTATGGACGGATCGGGCAGTGTGCTGTGCATACACACTGCCCGATCCGTCGGGGACTGATGTCATGAACTGGGCGGGCGTGTGTACACGCCCGCCCAGTTCAGCTGTCAATCACCGCCGGCCGCCACAGCATGTGTACGGGTGGGCGGCTGGTCGCCCGTACACACACAGCGACGCGCCAATATATCAGTAGATATATTGGCCGTCGGCTGTGCTGTGGGGCCGGCGCAATACGCCTGTGAACGACGGAGTTAACAGACATATCGCCCGTACACACTGGCCGACGGTCCCGTGATATATCGGCCGTTCAAGAGAACGGACGATATATCGGCCAGTGTGTAGGGGCCATAAGACTGATGGGGGCCCGGGGCAATAAGGTTGTGGGTTCCTCCACCACTAAAATAGATGACAAACACCCCCCAACCCTCCCCCCTCGAAATACACAAACACACACTGAAACAAAGCCCACCACACACACACCTTTACCTGGACAGGACAGCACAGCGCAAGTCCGCTGTGTGTGGTAGTCTCCTCGGTCTGACTGCCATTGCAGGATGTGGGAGCTGGTACCGGAGCACCGGAGGAGGGGTGGAGGCTGCAGTGCTCTGTTGCAGGGAGCTGCAATGTGGGAGCGGGCACTGGAACCATGAAGGAGGAAGAGACTGCAGCCATCTAATCCAGAAAATAGCGGGTGGAGGCGGGAAGCAGAGCACAGGCTGCAGCGCACACACAGCAACGGGCGGGTGTAATATGTGGAGCGAGTTCGTGGGGGGCGGGAGTATGACAAGTGTTGCTGGCTGCAGAGAGGAGCGGAAGACAGTTGCTATAGCAACTGTAATAATAGCCGCAGCACGCCGCGTACTCTATGTACATAGAACATTAGCGCCGCTGCCGATGGTTTACACTCACATTGTCAGTGCTGCAGGGATGCCGCGGCCGCCCTGACAGTGTGAGTGTAACCATCGGCAGCGGCGCTAATGTTCTATGTACATAGAGAAAGCAGCGTACTGCCGGCTATTATTACAGTTGCTATAGCAACTGACTTCCGCTCCTCTCTGCAGCCAGCAACACTTGTCATACTCCTCTTCAGTAAGGGAAGCATTCATCGGCAGCGTGAGCTGCCGCCCTCAAGTGGCCGGCGCCCATAGGCAGCTGCCTAAAGCTGCCTAGTGGTGGCGCCGGCCCTGGCTGTGCAAATGGTTCCAGAGCAGGGCAGAAAATCAATAGGAGCAATCCATGGTTGCTGGCAGACAGAGTGGTGCATTAGAGTGGCAGCAGGTGTTTTAGCTGTATCTAAAACATGATTCTCTGCCAATTGCAGCTTTTTCAAGAGGCAGATGACCAGGGAAGTATTCAGGGATGGACAGAGTGAGTGTAGGAGTGAAGGAAAGTGGGCAGAAGTGATTTAGGGATGGGACTAAAAGAGTGCTGGAGGAAGGGTGGGTTGGACGGAGGGTGGGAATGTGAGAGGAAGGGAGTTTATGGCTTTTGTAATGGAGGGAGTAAGGGTTTTAGGGAGGGACTCGTGAGGAGTGTAGGAGGGAGAGAAAGTGGGCAGGAAGAAATTAGGGATGAAGTGTTGGAGGATGGATGGTTCCCAGAAAGAAAAATCTGATAAAGAGCTGGATGACAATATAAAAGAAAACCCAGATAAAAAACCATCAGAGTAGCATTACTTGCTAGATTGTTCAGATGCATCTGCTGCTTTGAAATCTCACAGTATAATGTTATCTTATGATAAATTACATGTTATATGAAAATAACAGTGGATGGGTACACCTCCCATTGGGTTGGATTTGTGTGACCGGCGGTCAGGAGACTGCCAGTCACCAAACTGATACCGGGATCCCGGCTTTTCGATAGCCGGTGAGCAGGGGTGTAGCGAGGGTTGCTCCGGTGGAGCACAAGCTCCTGGTGTCAGAAAAGTTAGCGAGTGCACTGTACAGGCAGCCGCAGAGCAGGAGAAGGAGCACACTGACTCAGAGACTAGGTAGGGAACAGGGCAGGCCAGAGGCGACAGCAGGAGGCACTGACAGTCGGCACATGCCGGAGCTATGCTGTCCTGTTTATATGTCTCACTGTCTGCTTGTAGCTGTGTAGCAGTGCTACTTCTGTCCTGCTAGACTAGGGGTGGGCAAAATACGGCCCGCGGGATGGATGCGGCCCGCAAACCGATCCTGCCCGGCCCACTGCCTCCCACCAGCGAGCAATGACAAGCGGCCCGACTGCTTGTCATTGCTCTGCAGTACCTTCAAGCTGCCGATGCAGTCTCCCCTGCTGCTGCTGCACGGCGCCTCCAGAGTACCCAGTGACAACGGCTGTGTTCAGCCAAAAAAGGAGCGGTGCTACGGGCCGACGAGGGGGCGTGGTTACACGGGACCTAAGGGGGGGGGCTACACGGGACAAGAGCAGACTACTACAGATCAATCCTTCCTGCCACTACCAGCCAGAACAGTGAGTTACTGGAAAAAGTGAGTGAAAGAAATAAAGTGTGTGTTAGTGTGCGTATATTAAATATACAAATACAAATATACAAATATATACAAATATTATTTGTGTGTGCGGGCAGTGGCGTCAGACTGTTTTTAGGTTGGGGGTAGAGGTCTTTAGCTCTCGCTGTACCAACCCCTCCCGTGTTCTGTCACCATGTCACCCCCCCCATGTTCTGTCACAGTGACACCCCCCGTGTTCTGTCACTGTCAACCCAGTGTTCTGTCACCGTGTCACCCCCGTATTCTGTCACCCCCCGTGTTCTGTCACTGTGTCACCCCCACCGTGTTCTGTCACTGTGTCACACCCCAGTGTTCTGTCACTGTGTCACACCCCAGTGTTCTGTCACTGTGTCACACCCCCGTGTTCTCTCACTGTGTCACACCCCAGTGTTCTGTCACCCCCCGTGTTCGGTCACTGTGTCACCCCCACCGTGTTCTGTCACCGTGTCACCCCAGTGTTCTGTCACTGTGTCACACCCCCGTGTTCTGTCACTGTGTCACACCCCCGTGTTCTGTCACTGTGTCACACCCCCCCGTGTTCTGTCACTGTGTCACACCCCCATGTTCTGTCACTGTGTCACCCCAGTGTTCTGTCACCGTGTCACCCCCACCGTGTTCTGTCACTGTCACCCCCACCGTGTTCTGTCACTGTCACCCCCCCTCCCCCGTGTTCTGTCACTGTGTCAACCCCCCGTGTTCTGTCACTGTGTCACCCCCCGAGTTCTATCACTGTGTCACACCTTTCCCCAGGGGCCATAAGACACTGGATAATTTGCTTGCTGCGCAATGATTATCCCAAATAAAATGTTAATGTGTAAAAGGGGGCTCTACCTGCTGTAATGTGTAAAAGGGGGCTCTACCATCCATACTGTGTATAAGGGAGCTCTACCTGCCATAATGTGTGTAAAAGGGGCTCTACCTGCCATAATGTGTGTAAAAGGGGCTCTACCTGGTGTAATGTGTGTAAGTGGCGCTACTGTGTGGCGCAATTTGAATAATGGAGCAGCCTAATATGAATCTGTATTATTTTTTGGCCATGCCCCTTCCACACGAAGCCACACCCCTGTGCTAGACCATTCTGTGCCCCAGCTACTACAGCACCTCTTCCTGCTTTGCCTGTTGTAGCACCTCTCACAGCCCCGGCTGTTGCAGCACCCCTCTCTACCCCAGCTGGTACAGCACCTCTCTTTAAATTGATGCTGCAGCACCTCCCTCTGCCCCAGCTGCTGCTGCTGCAGCACCTCTCTCTGCATTAGAAGCTGCAGAGTAACATGTATAAGCAGCTGTACTGTGGCATAATGTGTATAATTGGCTCTACTGTGGTGTTACGTGTATAAGCGGCTCTAATGTGTTGTGTAATAGTTATAAGCAGCTTTACTGTGGTGTAACGTGTATAAGCAGCTATACTATGGTGTAACATATATAAGCAGCTCTACTGTGAAGTAACGTGTATAAATGGCTCTACTGTGTCATAACATTTAAAGGCGACTCTACTGTGTTATGTAATTTGTATAAGGGGCTCTTCTGTGTGGCATAAAGTGTATAAGGCTTACTACTGTGTGGTGTAATGTGAAAAATGGACAATACTGTGCTGTGCAGTCTGAATTGGTACTATTCTGTGTCCATGCCCCTTCCCCATAAAGCCACTCCCCTATATTTATGTTGTGTGCCTTCGACGCACACTGATCCTGTTTTAAACATGGGGAGCACCCAAAGGAAACTTTCGCCCTGAGCTCCACAAGGTGTAGAACCAGCCCTGTCACCAATTTAGGATTTTTCAATATTTTTTATTTCAAATTTAATATGTCCCTAACAGGGCCGGCTCCAGGCATGTTCCAATAGAGTGGCCGAACAGGGCGCCACACTTTATGGGCGCGGCAAGCTCTGGCCACCATATTGGAGCCTGGAGCCTTCCCTAGAGCAGCAGCAGTGTCCGCCTACTAGCAGAGATGTGTTGTGCACTGCATCACATTCCACAGCCCAAACCCCCTCCCCGCTAACTGGCTCCGGCCCGTGAGCCAATCAGAGCTCGCTGACCGGCAGCTGAGTCTCCTCATTGGCTGTGGACAGACATTGGGCAGCTATAGGACTGAAGGACATTGCATTAGAGATTGTCCCAGGGATGGCTGTGAGTGCAGCCTGATCAGCTGGCATCCTGAGAACAAGGTACATCCTGCTCATGTCCAGTCCCCAAACCATAATCTGTGACCGGGGACACCCTAACCCTTACACCATCATGATAATGTAAATAATATAATTAATAATAACCTCTCTGCCAGGTCCCCTTCAGTGCTCAGTCGCCGCTCTGACCAGTTCAGTGAGAGTGCGGGAGCTAGGGTGGCGGCGGGTGTAGTGAACCCGGCTCCGACCATCGCTATGTTGCTGCTCCCAGGCCAGGTACGTTGAAGAGACCTTAGGCCGGGGTCACAGAGAGGATGCTTCTGGGCTGGTTAACTTTCTCTAGGTCCCCCGTTGGTAGAACAGCTTCACCACTTTTCACGGCTAGCGGCATCTGGAAGTGCCTGCTAGCCTTACTTCCAGATTGTATTCCAATGAACCGCAAGTACTGGAAGCAGTGTGAGCCAGACCAGCCTGAGTGTGAATCAGCCTGGCTGAGGCGAGTATGGGACCGGCTTGTCGGAATCTGTCATGGTGTCCTGGTGGGCCAAACCGCTCCTGCCTATGGGTTTTTATGGGAGCTGCTTTTGCGGTCAAAAACGAGGGGACTGCAGTAGATATCACCAATACCTACTTTGGTTACCTGTAGATACATCCAGGAGATACATATTTTAAGGTACCGGAAATATTAATTGATAAAAAGACCCCTAAATAACACTGATTTTTTTTGTTTTGTTAAAATCCCAAAACAGATTTAGTAAAGAAAATGTGCTGATTTTTATAGTAAAAATATGTCTCCCTATTAGTGCAACACTTATAGCCCTCCTAATAGTTTCTCAGACAGACAATCTTTTATCTTTTTTTTTTTTTTTGGATAACAATTTCTTTATTATTATTTAAGATAATCATCACAACAGCATAAACGTTTACAATGAATATAACAATGTCGGCATTACAGAAAAAGAAAAATAACAATTTAGAGGTTATGTTAGGAAAGAAGTCTAAATCCCATATCAGGGAATCGAGGACAAAGCAAAGAAAGAAAAAAATAAAGAAATAAATAAATAAACTTAGCAATATATATATCAGAATCAGCTTAAAAGGGAGAATTAACCAGGTTGTGATTAATGGGGGTAATTCCAAGTTGATCGCAGCAGGAATTTAGTTAGCAGTTGGGCTAAACCATGTGCACTGCAGGGGAGGCAGATATAACATGTGCAGAGAGAGTTAGATTTGGGTGGGTTATTTTATTTCTGTGCAGGGTAATACTGGCTGCTTTATTTTTACACTGCAAATTAGATTGCAGATTGAACACACCACACCCAAACCTAACTCTCTCTGCACATGTTATATCTGCCTCCCCTGCAGTGCACATGGTTTTGCCCAATTGCTAACTAAATTCCTGCTGCGATCAACTCAGAATTACCCCCTATATTCGTAAGAGAGCCATTAAACAAATAACAGCCCTTGTATAATAAAAGCAGATATCCGTGTTAAGAGCTATAAATAACCAAATTTAGTTGGAGAAGCCGACATCGCTAATCTCACTAAAGAATCACAAAAAACAAATAAAATAAAAACAGAATACAACTGCATGAAAGGGAATGGGAGGGATGTGAAAGGGGGGAGGGGAAGTAGATAATCGTGGTGTCGGATATATAAAGCATAAGAAGCTCCCAGTTTGTCATAAAATCAGACTGAAACAGAACACTTTATTAAGTTCAATAATATCTGTCAGGGGGCTAGGAAAATATTTTGTGTGAATATGCCTAAGTAAGGTTACGCAAAAGTTGCCATTCTGTATTTTCAAAAATTTTCATAATGGTAGTTTGTGTGGAAGGATCCAAGAAAGAAATAAAAGGTTGCCATTTCAAATGAAATTTCTCTACATTTTTATTTAAGTCTGGGAATGTATCTCTCCTATCAAAGTACATTAATTGGAGTAATTTTTGTCTAACTTCTAATATGGATGGAGTGGTCATAGATATCCAGTGAACTAGGATAATTTTCTTGGCCACTGTAACTATAATCGTTAATAAAGGTATAATGGTTGATTTGCGGGTGCCTAGGGCCCAACCCCTAAAATCAGCTAAGAGACAAGCAGAAGGATTTGGGAGAAGGAAGAGATTGAATAAATAATTGATATAATTGAGTAATTTACACCAAAAATGTTTGATTTTCCCACAACTCCACATGCAATGAAAAAATTCTGCTCTAGAAACCCGACATTTCGGGCAAGAGCTATCATTTTCAGGAAACATGTGAGCTCTCTGAGATGGGGAAACGTAAGCCCTATGTATTGTTTCTAAATGTACCTCCTGTAGATATGAGGATTTCAAAAGCTTCAGCGTCGTTTCAAAATGGCTAGTAATATCAGCGGAAATTTGTACAGTTGCTATGTCAGAATGGTTGCTTTAAAAGTTTTGACCAAGCCGTAGAAGTAGAGTCAGGGGAAAGAAGAGAATAAAGCAACTTAGTGTGGTATGGCATAGATTTTAGAGCAGTAAATAAACTATTTAGAGGATCAGTAGAAAGGGTATACTGAGTAGAAGGAGTCAGGGATAGTGCATAATGTCTAGATTGTAAATACATAAAAAAGGTCCGGTCAGATAACTGATACATAAATTTCAGTTCAGAGTAAGAAAGTATAAGCCCACCTGGGTCAAATATTTGTGAAGCTAAAGACAGACCTTTCTGTTTTCAGTTCAAGTAGTCAGCATTTGTTACTGAAGGTGGGAATGAAGGATTTCCCCACAAAGGGACGTAAGGAGAATGAGAGGTGATTTCTGAATAATTTTTTATGAATTGATCTCCATGCTAAATAAACATCACGAAACAGAACATTCTGTAAAACGGCAGGTGGAATGTCATCTTGTTTAGAGTGGAGCAGGGCACTAGGAGCGAATGGAGAGAAAATGGCACAATCCAATGCAAAATCAGTATAAATGGAAGAATTTAGCATCCAGTCAGTAATAACTCGAAATTGTACAGATAGAAAATATCTATGGAGATTAGGGGCGTTCATTCCTCCTTTGGAGCGAGGAGACTGAAGTTTATCCAAGGCAATTCTGGGACGTTTTGTGGTTCCATAAAAAACGTGAGGTGAGACTATCAAATTTGGAAAAATCTGATTTGGAGAGTCCAATTGGAAGCATTTGAAGGGCATAGAAAATCTTTGGAAATATAATTCTCTTAACAATAGCTAAATGGCCAAGAAGAGAGAGGGGAAGGTTCATCCATGCATCATATAAGGTCGAGATTTTTGCAAGAATTAGGGAAAAATTCAATTTGTACAAAGCAGAAAGGTCAGAGGGGATATTAATACCTAAATATTTGATACTGTCAACCTTAGTGAAATGGGATTGTATCGAGGAAAGAGAGGGCTGGGTCGAATGAGGACTAGATATAGTGAGTAATTCAGATTTAGCGATGTTAATTCTGAAGCCCGCAACACTCCCGAATTATTGAATGAGAGACATTACATTGGGGATCGAAATATCAGGTCAGGAGAGGAATAATAACATGTCATCCGTGAAGAGTGCAGTCTTCAGAACAACATCGCCAATTCGAATACCGTCAACAAGTGGAGAATTACGAATTGAAACCACAAGGGGTTCAATTGCTAGCGCGAACAACAGGGGGGAGAGTGGACACCCTTGACGTGTGCCTTTATATATGGTAAATGGTGTAGAGAAATAGCCGTTACATAGGAGTTCGGATTTCGGGGAAGTATATAAAGTTTTCAATAATGAAATAAATTAAGAAGGGTAACCAAATTTCTCTAAGGTCAAGAATAAATGAGGCCAAGTTACAAGGTCGAATGCCTTTTCTGCATCTAAAGTTAAAACTACAGTGGGGGGAGGGGTTGTGAAAACTAGGGGCAGTCAAATGTTGGATAGTAGCTAATACCCTTCTAACATTCCGAACAGAGTGGCGTCCGCAAATAAAACCTGTTTGATCAGGATGGATAACCTGTGGTAGAGAGAACTTCAATCTATCAGCTAAAATTTTTGTCAGGATTTTGTAATCTAAATTCAAGAGGGAAATGGGACGATAGGAAGCGGGGTTAGAAAGGTCACAACCTTGTTTTGGGATGACTTTGATAATGGCCGAATTAAAATGTAGGGGAATCACGTTAGAATCTTTAATATGATTGTAGAAAGCCGTCAGATATGTGTCTATTTTTGAAGCTAGGTGTTTATAAAATTCTCCTGACAATCCGTCAGGACCAGGGGCTTTGGAGGATTTTAAATTAGAAATTGCCTTCCGGACTTCTTCACAGGTGATCGGAGCCATCAAAGATGGAAAATCATCAGCAGGAAATTGTGGAAGTTCTGGGAAATCCCAAATTTGAGAGGGAGATTGAATGCCGAAAGGAGGGAGGGGTGTGGTAGGATGAGGAGAGTATAGATTTTCATAAAATACTTTCATCCTGTCTGAGATTTGTTGAGGATCAGTGGTCAAACAGTTGCTAAGGGATGTACTATAATAGGAGTGACAGTTCCTTTTAGGAGGTTTGTGAGCATCTTACCAGTTTTATTTCCAAATTTGTGGAATTTATAGTCAACCTTAAATTTGTATTTATCTCCCATAGAAACTAATAATTCGTTAAAGTGCAATTTTTGTGTAAAATAAGTATGTTTATTAGCAAGGGATGGATTCATCTTATAGGATTGATACGCATCTGTGAGAGCCCAGAACAGCCTTGGAGGCTTGCCAAAAAAGGGACGGATCAGAATCTGCATGAGATTTATTAGCATAAGAATAATGATCCCAAGCAGCGTCTAACATATCACAAAATTTAGAGGATACTATTAAATGAGATGGGAATCTCCATTGGGGGGGGGGGGGGGGGTGTTATTTGCAGGCCGTATGAGGATTGAGAACCAAATCAAGGCGTGATCAGAAATTGATATTGGTTCAATGTCAGAATCTGTGATTTTTGGAAACAGTTGATGAGATATAAAAGTGTAAAAAGGCAGGTGTAGTTTTTATCCATAGGATGTAAGGCTCTCCAAATATCGACTAAATGTAAGGATGAACATAAATGTGAAATACCTAGTTTGGGAAGGTGAAGAGGAACACCAGAAGTGTGTGAGCGGTCTAAGTAAGAAGAAGTAATTAAATGAAAGTCTCCGCACATGATCAAGTTATTATGGGCATGAGGAATGAGTTTGGAGAGCAGTAGCTGAAAGAACGCTTTGCTATAAGCATTGGGAGCATATATATTGCAAAAAATATAAGTGATATCATATAAAGTGAGTTCTACAATGAGGAGCCTACCAGCAGGATCTGCATCAACTCGTGTTACCGCAATTGGTACATGACGTTTGGCTATTATGACTACACCGCGTGCCTTAGAATTAAATGGGGCATCTGCGATCAGGGACCACTGAAGCATTTGAAGTTTAAGAGTTTCTAGGTGAGTGAGGTGTGACTCCTGTAAAAAGATAATGTCCATGTTTTGTTTAGTCAAATAGTGGAGAATTTTGCGTCTCTTAGCCAGAGAATTTATACCCCCAACGTTAAGGCGACCAATTTTGATTTCAGTCATTTAAAATATAGAAAATAGTAATAATGAGTAACTGGGAGCAGCAAGCAAGCAATAAATCGATGCATGTATATCTAGCTGGAATCGGGAGAGGAGGAGGGACATAGGTAAAACAAAACAAAAAATAGCAACAAACCAGAACAAATTATGTATAATGTCTGTATAATACAGACGGAAATCCGGTAAACAAATTACAAACAACATTGAATACCAATACTGTGGAATATCGACACAGTACTCCGGTAGGCAAAACCATCACATTAGACTTGGTATACATAAAAGAGACCAATAAACTATAGACTGAAACATTGCTGTTTAAACTGAAAATGAACAGCCTCATTAGGCTTACAGCTAGATGCATGTAAATATAACCACATACATGAAAAGTAAAATACAAGTTTACTCCTGTGTTACCAAACAGCCTGATGGGTAAACTTAAGTAGTAGTGAAATAATCAGAGTATTCCCAATTACATTCCTGCAGCATGAGCTAAAAAAAAAAAAAATTAACATCATACGATCATCACATCAGAACGGGGAGATCGACTTGTAGTAAGTCATAAGTGCAGAAAACCAGAAAACGACCATCCAGCGGACTCTTTGGCAGGAAAAGAAGATTTATTAAGAAGTGGCAGGAAGAGGAGCATCAGTAATATCTTCTCGGGTGAATCTTTTATCTTTTAAAAAATGTTTTGTTTTATTTCACCAAAAAGCATTGAATATTTCTATGTGCTTATTTCACTACATTGGCCTTAAAATGCATTTGATAGTTGCTTTTTTCTTTCCCTATATCCCTCCCTCTTTTTCTCTTCATTTCTCTGTTCTTGTCTTTTTTATGCTCTTTTCCTTTTGGATCCTCCTGTATGTAATTCCCAGACATGGCTCTTTTACTAACCCACATACTATGCTATATATTGGTTTAGCGACTGATTTTCCTTATTAATATACAATGCCCGGGTTGCTCTTCCTGAATGTTAAGGGGTTAAATTCCCCCAATAAACGTAGGTCTGCACTATAATTTTTCCATAAACAAAAAGCCGAGATTGTAGCTTTACAGGAAACCCACTTCTCTTCCATTAGACCGCTGCTATTTAAGGATACTAGATATCTTTTAGGATACTTTGCCAATGGCCCTTTAAACGGAATGGAGTTGCCATCTTATTTAGCAGCGCGGTGTCCTTTGTCCATTCACTGTTAGTGGATAAAAACAATCGCTATTTTATCCTCACTGGGTTATTAGATGATCAACTGGTCACCTTAGTGGCCGTCTATGCCCCAAATTCTAATCAGGTCTCCTTTCTCCGTAAACTATGCCTCTTGATTCAAAAATCCATCAAAGGTTCTTTAATTATAATGGAAGATTTTAATTTAGTTTTGAGTCCAAAATTGGATAGATCTGATAGGCGTCAGACACCTTGGTCATCTCCATCTGCTGGCCCATCCACCGCATTTTGAAATATGCTGGCCAAATTCGATCTCTATGACATATGGAGAACTCATTATCCTTCAGTACGCGAATACACATTCTATTCCCCGGTCCATAATTCCTACTCCCGAATCAATCTCGTATTAGGCGACAAATGGACTTTACAATATGGACATTCTCCCCATTACATGGTGTAACAATGCCCTGATAGTTTGGTCTTGGAATGTTAACCATAGGAATGTTCTGCCCCGCTCTTGGCGCCTATCTCCCCACCTCATAATGGATGCAATGACAAAGCAGATTATCTCTAATAGTATAGATTCCTATATGTCTCACAACTCTCCCCAAGACACATCCACCCTAAACCATTGGTGTGTCTTTAAGGCCGTTACTAGGGGTGCCGCCATACAGGCTGGTGCAATCTTCAAAAAACAAAATGCCCAACGTCAAGCGGACCTTGAGTCCAAACTGAGGGAACTAGATAATAAGAATAAGAGCACATCATCTAAAGCTCTTTGTAAAGAATTATCTGTAGTTTGCAGCCAACTGCAGAAGCTATTAATGGCCAGAACACAATCAGCGTTGAACATGTTGTGCCAGGAATTCTACCTATTTGGCAATTGGTCTGGCAACATGGTAGCCCTTCGGTTACGTATAAAGAGGGCCAAGAATAGGATTAAACATGTCTTTACGCCATCTTAATTGAAGGTCTTAAACCCCCGAGATATATCGACCCAGTTTGCTGATTATTTCTGCCAACTTTATAACCTTTCTCGAGACTCCCATACTCCTCAACCCTCACTGTCTTCTATTTCCTTTTTTCTAGATAAAGTACACTTACTGTCACTTTCTCCAGATCAATTGGAGGTGTTAACTGCCCCCTGGGCTCCTTCTGAAGTTGAGGTAGCCATAAAGTCCCTTTCTCAGGGCAAAGCTCCTGGTCCTAATGGATTTATTAATGACTTTTATATAACATTTCAGGAAACTCTGACGCCCAACCGGACTGTTCTTTTTAATATAGGAAAAGAGAAAAAAGAATCTCTTTCTTGGCGGACATAAGAAGAATTAAAATATAACCTTTATTAATATGATTAAAAAGCATCCAACACGAAATAAAGACAATACAATTATACATACATACACTTATTGTGAAATACATGTTAATAAAGTAATTAAAAACTAAGGTCCGCTACCTGTTTTCTGTCTTTATATAAAGTATATTGTTGTTCGAATGTCCTATTGTGGAACCAGTGGCGGAACTAGCGAGCGGTGGGCCCAGGTGCGACAAAATGCTTTGGGCCCCCCCCCCCATCCCATCCAAGTGCACCCCCTCACCTCTGGAGAGGATCTGGTGAGGGGGACCTGCTCAGGGCCAGAGAAATGGATACCTAGCAACAGTGCCGTAACTAGACATTTTAGCACTGTGTGCAAGAAGCGGCATCAGAGCCCCACCCCTGCATGCAAAACAGGGGCAGTGCGCGCCGTAGGCGTGCGCAAAAATACATAGTGGCGTGGCTTCGTGGGGAAGGGGTGTGGCCACAAAATAATACCAATTCATAAAACGATGCACATTAGTCTCCATTATTCAAATTACGCCGCACAGTAGCACCACTACACCAGGTAGAGACCCTTTTACACCTTACTGCGGACAGATTCCTCTTTTTACACATTACGGCAGACAGCGTCCCCTTTTTACACATTACGGCAGACAGCATCCCCCGTTTTACACATTACGGCAGACAGCGTGCACTTTTTACACATAACGGCAGACAGCGTCCGCTTTTTACACATAACGGCAGACAGCGTGCCCTTGTTACACATAGCGGCAGACAGCGTACACTTTTTACACATAATGGCAGATAGCGTGCCCTTGTTAAACATAGCGGCAGACAGCATACACGTTTTACACATAACGGCAGACAGTGTGCCCTTTTTACACATAACGGCAGACAGCGTCCCCTTTTTACACATTACGGCAGACAGCGTGCCCTTGTTACACATTACGGCAGACAGCGTCCCCCTTTTTACACATTACGGCAGGCAGATTCCCCTTTTTACACACTGCGGCAGGCAGATTCCCCCTTTTTACACATCACGTCAGGTAGATTCCCCCTTTTTACACATTGCAGCAAAGATTCCCCCTTTTTACACATTACGGCAAAGATTCCCCCTTTTTACACATTACATCAGGCAGATTCCCCCTTTTTACACATTACATCAGGCAGATTCCCCCTTTTTACACATTATGGTAGGCAGATTCCCCCTTTTTACACATTGCGGCAGGCAGATTCCCCCTTTTTACACATTACATCAGGCAGATTCCCCCTTTTTACACATTATGGTAGGCAGATTCCCCCTTTTTACACATTGCGGCAAGCAGATTCCCCGTTTTTACACATTGCGGCAGGCAGATTCCCCATTTTTGCACATTGCGGCAGGCAGAATCCCTATTTTTACACATTGCGGCAGGCAGATTGCCCCTTTTTACACATTGCGGCAGACAGTCCCAAGAAAGACAGAAAGAAAGAAAGAAAGAAAGAAAGAAAGAAAGAAAGAAAGAAAGAAAGAAAAAGAAAATAATTATACTTACCCTCTCCGTTGGCTCAGGCTCCTCGGTGCAGCTTCTGAAGATTCCCGGGCAGGAAAGAAGGAGGAGGAGAGAGGTGGAGGAGGGAGCCGCAGCAGCGCTGTGTCATTGGTGGAGGCGCTGCTGCTGCTGCCCCTCTGCTTCACTATAGGCTGTTCTCGGAAGACAGCCTATAGTGAAGCAGAGGGACAGCAGCAGCAGCGCCTCAACCAGTAACAAAGCGCTGCTGCGGCACCCTCCTCCACCTCCCTCCTCCTCCTTCTCCCCCGTGCCGCTGCAGTGCGCTCCTCTCCTCTCTGGGCGGCTGTGTGCTGCGGGCAGCAGTTGCCTGCAGCACACAGCGGCATGTAATGAGTCAGTTTGACTCATTACATGCTTTGGGCCCTTGGACAGAGGCGGGCCCCAGTGCAACGCACTGGTTGCACTGTCGGTAGTTCCGCCTCTGTGTGGAACAGAGCAAATATAACAATATTTTGGGGACTGTCTTGTTCACACATATTGCGGCTGCTCCTTTGATAAGTAAATGTGCTGGACAAAATGGGTCACTAAAGAAACTTTGTTATGGTGCGTGCTCATATCATCTAAAGAGAGCATACACTTTATTGTGTTACAGAAATTATTATTTCAAAGGTCCAGTTTCCTAATAGTCATTACATTATTCATCCAGATTAGTAGTAATGAAGCCAGTGTGCTGTGATGAGTCCATTAATTTGTGTAGTTGTCATAATTTTGTACTTGACTTAATTTATTGCATTGCATTATTTAACATCGGCTTTGTACTGATCATATTTAAGAGCGTGCATCCTTTGTATATTCATTAAATTAAATGTAACCCTGTTGTTATAAATGCCTGTAACAATCAGTGTTGTCTATGCATTCATTGAGCCAGACATTCCTGTTACTTGATGTAACCGTTATTATTGCAACTTAGTTGACACAAATGTAGCCATTCAAAAGTATCATTTGTATGCTCACTAGGCTGGGCAGAAACTAGGATTAGTTGACACAAATGTAACCATTGAAAAGTATCAATTATATATCTGCCAGGCTGAATAAATGTTAAATAAAGACTCCTCTAAATTGAGGATTATTTTACTATTAACCATATGATGTTAGTAATTGATTAATGAAAATACTATAGTATAGTCTTCATGTACTTAGAGAAACTGTTTGCATTAGCTTATCAGCTTCCCATATATCATGTGTTTTAACCTGAAGTGGTCCCACTTTGATTATCATTAATTATGCATCAGTGTATTCGCTAATAGACATTCAGGTTAATATGTTTTATATATTATATATTTTGGGCCCCCGTCCCAATGCTTCCAGAGAGACACTTCTCTACAGCAGTTGGTAATTTTATGCCTTATAATAGTGCCCTCGTCATTTTCTGAACCATAGTAGAGCCTTATTTAATGTTATGCCCATTAGTAGTGCCCTAGCTTGTTTTATGAATTGTAGTATTGCTTAAAGTCACCCTGTTTTACATTTCAGAGCTGCCAGTACACATTATGCCGCACAGTACCCCCAATTCACATTATGATATATACTGTAGTGCTCCCCATTCACATTGTGCCTCATTAGTGCCCTGGGTCATATTATATAACATTAAAATGCCCCCTAGCTCATTTTATACCACACTACAATGAGCAGATCCAGGGGCACACCTAGATATTTTTCAGGCCCTAAGAAAAAGGTTTGAAAGGACCCCTACGTACCACCCAATGGCAAAAAATGTAACTTTGACAGGGAAGGTGGGCCCCTCTCAGCTCTGGGCCCCATAGCAGCTGCACTGCCTGCACCTATGGTAGCTACGCCCTTGACTGGGGGTATTCACAGAGTGTGACTGACAGCTCAGATACGGAGAATGGCAAAGCCCAATGAGTGATGTATGGAGACTGGGCGAGACCTGGCAAGAGCGTGATGCATGATGGGAAAAGTAGTTTAGCACGTAGTGTGTATCTGCTTGGATCGGAGATGACCTAGGTCATTTTGTGTGGGACTGCTGCAGGCTGCCAATTGCATGGCTCGCCTGGCCTTAGAAACAGTCCTGACCTTGTGCACCTATAAAGTTATCCCACTCTTAAGGTGCATACACACGGTGCGATATGCACTTAACTTTCCTTACAATTTTGACTATATAGTCAAAATCGTAAGGAAAGTTAGTGCATATCACACCGTGTGTACACAGCTTGCAATGCCGATGAGCGGTCCAGCAGGATCAGCATCGCAAGCAAAAATAGACTGTGTAGGCAGCCCAACATTTACTATATATCGGCGGGGCCAGGCTCCAGCCCCGTTGAATAGTCAATGTCGGACTAAAGCCGCATCACGCCGTGTGTACACGGCATCAAACCCATGAGGCACTTTTAATACAATTAAGGTATTTTATACTGCAGCAGAAAAATTTAGAAACAGAGATATTTGTATTGCAGTAGTATATAAGTATTATGATAGTGTAAGTAGTATTTATATTTCTAGGATTACATGTTCATGCCTTATGCAATAATAATTAGGGAAATTTAACTATATAGAGAAGTAACCCATGTTCCATGCAAATGGTCTATGTAAACTGTAAATTCTGATATATGCATCAATTGTTTGTTGAAATGTAGTTATTGCATTGCTGGTGAGTTCCAAAGACATAGGCAAATGTAGGGGGGATTTTGGTTGCCCGGAAACCCCCTTCCTATTTTCCTATTGGCCAGTGGCTCAAACTATAACGATAACATATAGTATGATTACTAGAGCTGCCACCACAACATACAGTTTAAGGGACAGAGCAGAGCTGCTGAAAATGCTTAGTGTACTGGTAACAGCTTTTTCTACCAAGTTTGCTGTGTGAATGCTCAATCAGTGCACTGGACTAAAGAGCAGCTGCCAGAAAAAAGAGACAGTTACTTTACCATGAGGTGGGATAAGGTGCGCTTAAAAAGTGCAGTAGTAGTTCTATTATGTTTGTTTGTGTATGTATTTATTTATTTATTATGGGCAGGGGTTAAAGTGGGCCAGAATGGGGAACTGCGTTCCGTCAGTTATAATTGAAGGCAGAATGCATTCCACCTCTGCCCACCCACCTTCACCACCCACAGCATCTAGTACAGGCAGGGCAATCACCCTCTGTAATACACAGCCCCAGCCCACTTACTACTCCTGCAGGCAGCAAAGGTCAGGAGAGCTGCAGGTACCAGCTGGGACCTGGCCGTGCTGGCCTCATTCAGTCAGGGCAGCTAAGACAGTTAGCTGTCAGCTCATTCACCCCGGGTGGCTAGAAAAGGAAGAGCTGTGGCATGGGATTTGTAGCTTATTTTCTTTGGTAGGGTCCACAGGATAATGGGGGTCATTCCGAGTTGTTCGCTCGCCAGCTGCTTTTAGCAGCATTGCACACATTAGGCCGCCGCCCTCTGGTAGTGTATCTTAGCTTAGCAGAATTGCGAACGAAAGATTAGCAGAATTGCTACTAAATAATTCTTAGCAGTTTCTGAGTAGCTCCAGACCTACTCACAGATTGCAATCAGCTCAGTCCGTTTAGTTCCTGGTTTGACGTCACAAACACGCCCTGCGTTCGGCCAGCCACTCCCCCGTTTCTCCAGACACTCCCGCGTTTTTCCCTGACACGCCTGCGTTTTTTAGCAAACGCTGGGAAAACGCTGAGTTGCCACCCAGAAATGCCCCTTTCCTGTCAATCACTCACCAATCAGCAGTGCGAATGAAAAGCGTAGCTCAAGCAACAGCAAAATTACTAAGTTTTTAGTAAAATAACTACGCGCATGCGCGCTGCGTGCCATGCACATGCGCATTTAACAGCAAATCGCAGCATAGCGAAAATCGGCAATGAGCGAACAACTCAGAATGACCCCCAATATTGGGATATGATAATGCGACAGCGGATTTGCACCAAACGGTCAAAGCTTTCGGCCTCCCAGCATGCAATGGGTCCGTCCCTATATCCCCACCTCCTGGCTAAGGCAAATCAGTTTTTTGTTTGGTGCAGCAGGAGCCAGACCATGGTCAATGGGCTGCTGGTCTTTAGCAGCCATAACCTTTTTTATTGTTGTTGATTATGTGCTCATATTGTTAACATCTAAGGCACCTGTGTTTAAACATTCCAAAACAGTTAAGACTGAGTTTCCTGGGTCAGAACAGCTGACGGAAATTATGCAAGGGTAAGAAGTTTTGAATTCCAAGGAAATGGAATTCCAATTTTCCTCTTCCGGCTAGGGAGGTGGCTCCCAAAGTAGATACGCATATCATTCGATTGGTGCAAAAATCTACATTACTTCTGCCATCAACATCATTAAATGATGTCACGGATAGGAGAGTCGATTTTCTAAAAAATATTTTTTCCTTGTTTGGGGCAATCATAAGAACAGCCATGGCTTCAGCCTGGATTGCAAAAACACTGGCAGCCTGGGCTGATGCCCTGGAGGAGGATGTTTAAATGGCTTTTAGAGAGCAAAAATCACATATTGCACATATCAAACAGGCAGCAACGTTTATGGAAGAAGAAGCCTTGGATATGGGTACAATTGCCTCTCAGGCATCAGCCTCAGCAGTAGCAGCTCACAGAGCGGTTTGGCTACGTACATGGAAAGCTGACTCAGAGTCCAAGAAAGTTCTGAAGTCTTTTACTGGAGATATTCTTTTTGGTAATGAATTAAACAGTATTTTGGAGTCAGAAGCAGACTCCAAGAAAGTGAAGTTTCCTTCCACACACAAATTCGAAACCTAGATTTCCAGCTTTTCGGCCCTTTTGGACTCAATGGAAAAGCAAAAGTAAAGGATTATAGCAAACAGTCCCAATCCAACAAGTCTAGTAAGACTAAAAAGCATGGGGCTACCACAGGACCGACTTCCAAATCAGAAGATAAGCCATCAGCCTGATGGTACGTGACTCCACCTGGGGGACCCCAGGGTGGGAGGCCAACTTCTTCAGTTTGCACAGATCTGGCAGCAGATCTGGCAGCAAGAAGCGGTATCTCACAGTATCTTCAGTGGAAACGAAGGCCAGGGCTTTACAAGAGGCAGTTCAAATGTTGCTTCAATCAGGAGTGATCATCACAGTTCCTCCTGCGCAACGAGCACAAGGTTTTTAATCCAACCTGTAGAAGCCAAATGGGTCATTCCGGCCCATACTCAATCTCAAAGTGTTGAACAAGTACATTTAGGTGCCTCAGTTTCATATGGAGACTTTACGTTCCATTATTTTGGCCATGGAGCCGGGGAACTTTATGATATCCCTGGATATCCAGGATGCTTACCTACATGTTCCTATAGCACTGTCCCATCAGCTCTATCTCAGGTTTTCTATCCTCCAACAACATTTTCAGTTTCAGGCCCTACCATTTGGACTGGCCAAAACTCCCAGATTATTCACCAAAATTATGGTCGTAATGGCAGCTTATCTCCGTCAGCAGGGGATAATGGTTTTTCCATACCTTAATGACTTATTAATCCTGGCACAATCTCAGGAATTGCTTCTGTGTCATTTGCAACAGACAATAGCTTGTTTGCAGAGACACGGTTGGCTCATAAATTGGGCAAAGTCATCCCTGGTTCTGTCACAGCGGATGACTCACTTGGGGCTATATTGGATTCGGATCTTCAGAGAAAAATTTTACCTCTGAACAAAATATCCAAACTTCAGTCAAGGATTCAGGAGCTGCTACACAGTCAAAGGGTATCCATTCATGCAGTAATGCGTGTAATGGGATTGGTGGTGTCGAATGGTGGAGTATACTCAGTTCCACTCGAGGCCTCTGCAATGTCTGATCCATTCCAAATGGAATGGTTTTCATCAGACAATAAGAACACAGACTATGGTTGTTATTAGCCTGGGAGACCCTGTGGAATATCAGATTGGGAAATTCTGACAATGGATGCCAGCCTTCAGGGCTGGGGAGCAGTGTCAGGAAGGAGTTGCTTTCAGGGGCAGTGGACCAAGGAAGAAAGTTGCCTGTCAATAAATATATTGGAACTTCGGGCCATATATATGGCACTTGTTCAGGCAAAGGACATCCTTCAGGGAAAACCAGTTCAAATCTGGTCGGATAATGCAATGGCAGTAGCTTACCTGAACCACCAAGGAGGAACTCGCAGCCAAAAAGCAATGAAAGAGGTAAGTCCCATATTAAAGTGGGCAGAATTTCATCATCCAGCCTTGTCCGCAGTGTTCATTCCGGGAGTCCTAAGCTGGGAAGCAGATTTTCTCAGTCAACACGCGATTCATGCAAATGAATGGGGTTTACACCCCGAGGTCTTCCAAACTCTGGTAGACAAGTGGGGGTTACTGGAAATAGATTTCATGGTGTCCCATCAGAACAACAAAGTTCCTGCATATGGGTCAAGAACAAAGGATCCCAAAGCGACCTTTGTGGATGCCCTGTCAGTGAGATGGGACTTTCGTTTGGTATTTCCACCAATCGCCCTATTACCCAGGGTGATGCAAAAGGCAAAACAAGGAAGGGGTGAAGTGATACTAATAGCTCCGGCTTGGTCCAGAAGACATTGGTACACAGATCTGCAGAGGATGATGATGGGTGCTCCATTCCTACTCCCTCAACGTCCAGATCTACTGTCTCAGGGTCCTTGCTATCACAAACACCTGGATCAACTGTCTTTGACGATGTGTCTCTTGAGACTTCCATCCTGAAGGCAAGAGGATTCTCACAACAGGTAATTCAAACTATGCTCACAGCAAGGAAACCTTCCTCAGCTCGCATTTATCACCAAATACGGCAAGCCTACTGTATATTCAATGGTGCAGTGACCAGAAATTTGACCCTAGGTCTTTCAGTGTTTACAGAGTCTTGGCATTCCTTCAGGCAGGAATGGACAAAGGTTTACGGGTGGCTTCCTTAATAGTGCAGGTGTCAGCATTGACTATATGGTTCCAAAAGAAAATTGCTAACCTACAGGATGTGCGCACTTTTTTCCAGGGAATGCTGCATATTCAACCTCCTTTTGTTCCTCCTACAGTGCCTTGGGACTTAAACTTAGTCCTAAAGGCCCTTCAGGTTGCCCCATTCAGAAGAGTTTCAGATTTAGGGGCATTGTTATGTCGCCCTCCTTTTCTGTTTTTTTTTTTTATCCAGATAGAGTGGTTCTCAGAACCAAATCTGGATATCTTCCTAAGGTGGTTTCTAAATTTCACCTTAACGAAGAACTTGTAGTCCCGGGCCTTATAGGGGCCGGACCTTTCTGTGGGAGATGCACCGTTGGACGTAGTCCGTGCCTTAAGGATCTACGTGGATTATACCAGTGCCTTCAGGAAAACAGATGCTCTCTTCATTCTCTAAGGATTTCACAAGAGAGAATGGCCTGCTGATAAGCACACACTGGCGAGGTGGCTTCGGATGATGATTTCAGAAGCCCATGTGGCTGCCTTGTGCCATGTGGCAGAAGCATACTCTCAAGCTGATCTCCCTGTTCTAGCTAATGTCTCTGCTCACTCTACTCGTAAGGTAGGTCTGCCATGGGCAGCACAATGTGGTGCTTCAGCAGAACAGATATGTAAGGCAGCCAAATGGTTTTCCATTAACACTTTCAGTAGACATTATGCCTTTGATACCTTTGCTATTCTTTAGTGTGATGCCCTGAGGGGGTCCTTTGCTGGATCATGTTTCGGGGTTCCCTGCATTCCAGATGTTGGCCCCATAGTGTTAAGGACCTGCTCAACAAGAGGTGACCTGGACAATTGGTGGGCAGGCCAACAACCTCTTATGATATATTATATTTTATTATATTGTAATGATCATTTAGTGCATCTGCAGTCTGCACCCCCTTTGTCTGTGTATACTACTTTATTCTCAGCAGCATAGCACCTTTCATTACTGGAGGGTGTGCAATTTAGAACCATTTCCCCTATATCGTAAGATTTGCTGAGAGTCTTGATATTTACTGACAGGTGGAAGTTATGTCTTATGGTTAAAGTTTATGGGAACTATAACAATTGACACACACATCCATGTCACTTGTATTGAAGGTCACTATGAGCATTGAATGCATCTGGGACCATTATATGACCAATCGTCACTGCTGTATATTTTATACATGATCTTTTATCTATAGTAATGAGTTGCACATCAGTAACATTAACCATATTTCTGTATGGTCAAAGCTTTGAAAGAGATAAAGTTCTAACTAATTAGTTCCTAACTGCTATGTTATAGGCTGTGTTTAAAAAATCAAGGAAGCTGCCGGGCACAGAAGCCGGCACACTGCTAATTAGAATAAAAAAACTGAAAAAATAAATCAAGGTGGTGCAGTGGGGTATTTTGCTGGGCAACTGCTATGGGACCCCAAAAGGGCCAGGCCCTATAGAAATGGCATCTTCTGCACCCTCTATAGCAGTGTTTTTCAACCACTGTGCCATGGCACACTAGTGTGCCCTGAGCAGTCTCCAGGTGTGCCGCCATAGAAGCACAGCCAGGCCCATCAGTGTTTTGCCGCTACTGAGGCCCTGGAACAATCAATACTGGTGGGTTTAGTGGTTGCAGAGCCAGTTCTAATTTTGGTCCCGGGCAGTGTTGGGCTCTTCTGGCTTTCTCAGATGTGGCTCAGGTATTACTTATGGAGAAGCAGTCAGAGCCGTCTTAACAGCAGTGTAGGCCCCTGGGCACAGCAATGCACTGGGCCCCCTACCCATGCTCCAGCGGTAGGGGTGGGAGGAGCTATCAGCAGCAGCTTTGATGTCCCGCGGGCAGTAGGGGGTGTTCTATCTTCTGCTCAGCATGTAGGACCTGAAGCGGTGATTTCTGCTAATTACTCATTTACTGCACAGATGGGCTAAACTGTAGAAGGGGTCATTGTGCTGAATGAAGAAGCCCTGGTACATGACTTCTAGGGTGGTAGGGGGTGTTTAATATGTAGGGGAGGGGTGGCTAGTCTAGTGGGCTTAATATCATTTTACGGTGGGAGGGCAGCTTGCTTGACTGCAGATATCTCAAGTTCCTGAAAATATATTTCTTAGCTTTGAATGGAATAAAATACTAGAGAGTTCCACCTTTCAGAAGGTTCTGGGGACTTGGGGATCAGAGTTCAGGAGCCAGAGCAATTCACCAACGAAAATCTAAAACTGCATATTATGCATGTGGAGCTGGAGCAGGGACCAGCTGCTTGAAGGCTGATATCTCTGGTTCTGGGCATAGTAGAAACAAGTTGCCAGTGTCCACTAAAAGTGGAGAGTCCCGGCTTTTGGCTTATACCCTTAGAAATACTCAAAGTCAGACAGAACCCGAAATATCTGGCTGGGAAGAGCAATTAACAGGCTTGAATGGGGACCACTGCTTTCAAGTCAGATATCTCTGGTTCCCCAGGGCCGATTTTCTGGTACCCCTGGAAAGAGGGGACCCTCAGCTATCAGCCTAGGGCCCTTATTCTCTTGGGGCCCTTGGGCAAGAGCCCATTGAGCCCATATGAAAAGACAGCCCTGGAAGCAGTGACATGACAGCCTAGGACACACAACTGTACCATGCATCACCATTATATTTGAATGTGCCTTGGCAATGTTTAAATCTTGTTCAGTGTGCTACGAGTTGTAAATAAGGTTAAAAATCTCTGCTCTATAGTCACGCCACTGGGGAACACTACTGTGCAGTGTAATGGGATTAACGGATGCTACTGTGCAGTGTAATGTGTAAAATGGATGCTACTGTATTGTGTAATGTGAGCAAGGGACACTACTGAGTGGTGTGGCTAAGGACGCTACTGTGCGGATTAATGTAAATAACAGACGCTACTGTGTGGTGAAATGTGAGTAAGGGGCACTACTGTGTGGTGTAATGTGAGTAACGGACGCTACTGTGTGGTGTAATGTGAATAACGGACACTACTGTGTGGTGTAATGTGAGTAACGGATGCTAATGTGCAGTGTAATGTGAATAATGGACGCTACTGTGCAGTGTAATGTGAATAATGGACACTACTGTGCTGTGTAATGGGAATAACGGACGCTACTGTGCAGTGTAATGTGAATAGCAGACAATACTGTGTGGTATAATGGGAATAAAGGATGCAACGCTGCGGTGTAATGTGAATAACGGACACTGCTGTGCTGTGTAATGTGAATTATGAACTGCTGTGCAGTGTAATGTGAATAACGGACACTGATCTGCTGTGTAATGTGAATAACGGACTGCTGTGCAGTGTAATGTGAATAACGGACGTTACTGTGTGGTGTAATGAGAATAATGGATGCTTCTGTGCGGTGTAATGGGAATAACAGACCCTACAGTACGGTGTAATGTGAGTAATGGACACTGCTACGCAGTGTAATATGAATAACAGACACTGCTGTGTGGTATAATGTCACTAATGCATGCTACTGTGCGGTGTAATGTGAGTAATGGACACTGCTGTGCAGTGTAATGTGAATAACAGACACTGCTGTGCTGTGTAATGTGAATAACGGACTGCTGTGCAGTGTAATGTGAATAACGGACACTGCTGTGCTGTGTAATGTGAATAACGGATTGCTGTTCAGTGTAATGTGAATAACGGATGTTATTGTGCGGTGTAATGAGAATAACGGATGCTTCTGTGGGGTGTAATGGGAATAACAGACCCTACAGTACAGTGTAATGTGAGTAATGGACACTGCTGTGCAGTGTAATGTGAATAACAGACACCGCTGTGCAGTTTAATGTGAATTACAGACACTGCTGTGTGGTATAATGTCACTAATGCATACTATGTGATTAATGGACACTGCTGTGCAGTGTAATGTGAATTGGTACTATTCTGTGGCCACGCCCCTTCCCCACAAAGTCACGCCCATTTATTTTTGGTGCACGCCAAATATGGGGGGTATCACTTCTCTTTCTGGCACAGGGTCCTGCCAAAAAGCTTCACTTTTCTAACTTTGGTACATAGGGGTCAGACCTTAGTCCCCAGTGAAAATAATGTGGACTGCGTTCTGCATCGCTAATGAGCTCTCTGCAGGAGAGTTATGTGAAATCTCCTAAATTATGCTGCTAACACATAGCAGTTTCTGCTTAATTTCTGAATTGTTGCTATTTCTACATAATATTGTGAACAAATGCTTGATAAATACTGTGACTCTGGACAGTATGGACTGGAGCAAAAGTGTGTATAGTAGTTTCTATATGGGTACAGGTGAACGGATGCTGCTTGCATTTAGTGCCTACAGACCAGCAATTGCCGGAGTGCTGGTCTTACCCCTAGAATGGTGAGAAACAGAGGTGTGACATGCGGTCATGCCCCCAAAATCTATTTGGCACTTGCAAAAAGTCCAGCAGCAGAATATGAGAACGTTGGGAGGTACGCTGTATGTGTCACATATATAGTGAGTCATATAGTGGGATGGGGCCAAAAGCATATTTTTGCACCTGGACCCACCACTCGCCAGTTCCACTGCTGTGTAGGTGTATGCAGAGGCATACCATGGAGACATGACACCCGGAGCAGGGCCATGTCACGGCACCCCCACCCACCACCACACATACACAGATTCACACACATTTAGGCACAGACATAAACACACATATATACATATATATATACACACACACACACAAATATACACAGATATACATATATACACAGACAAATATACACAGACATACATAAACACACACATACACAGATATATACACACATTCATAAATACACACACAAACACATATATACACACAGATATACACAGACATACATAAACACACATATACACAGATATATAAACACAGACACAAACAAACACAAATATACACACATATACTGTATACAAAGATATATGCACATAAACACACATACATGTATACATATAAACACACATATGCACACTCACATACTGTATACACACATTTACAAACAAACACAGACATATACACACAAACACACAGTATACACAGACATAAACACATACACACTCATATACATACAGTATACACACAGTAATTCTCACCAAGTGTGCAGCAGCAGAGGAGCAGCTCCTCATTCTAGCCTGGAGGGGCGGAGCTTCAATGTGACTGACAGGCTGGGCCTCCCGTGGGTAGAAGGAAAGGACTGAGGAAAGGGTAGGGGTGGCCACCACACTGCCTGCATGTTCCAGATCACTGAATGCACGCAGATACCTAACCTGACAGCCAGGAAGCTTCTTCTGACAAGCCTCCAAACCTCCCCACTTCCCTAACACACCACTCTGCACTGCACTCTGCACCGCTATCAGTGATATAGAACATGCAGGCAGTGTGATGGCCACCCCTTCCCATATCCCGGGTGTCAGCTCTGCTACAGGGAGCTGGCCCGGCGCCTTCTGTCCCCAGCGGCGCCTGGACTTTGAGCTCCACATGCTCCACCCTCCCTACGCCCCTGGGTGTGTCACACACTGACTGCACGAATGATCTTTTCTAATAAGAATGCCTGTCAGGTGGGCAGAAAGGGGAGAGGGAAAGGGGTGTTGCACGGTGTGTGCATACCCTCCAACTGTACCTTTTTAATAGGTACAGTACCTTTTTTTCATGGTCTGTACCGATTTTTGGCTCTCCAAACTTCCATTGAAAGTATAGGAAAAGGGGCGTGACCACGCCCCCTTTACCCGCGGCCACGCCCCTTTTTCGGATTTGTACCGATTTTTCTGTGTAAAATGTTGGAGGGTATGTGTGTGTGTGTGTGTGTGTGTGTGTGTGTGTGTGTGTGTGTGTGTGGGGGGGGGTCACGTTAAGCACTTATTATGGAATTTTTAACCTTTTACTGACCACTTCTGGTATTTATATTAGTTAAATATGTTTAATATAATCTATACTATAGGCCATCTATAGTGTTAATTATTAATACTGTATTCCATACACTATCATTTTTTGGAGGGCCGGTCATTGGAGGGCTTGCTGTGACGTCAGTGCAACTTGGAGTAGTTACTGCAGTGATGTACGGTGGGGTGAGGCAGGTGAGACAAAGCCTTTCCTGTCATACCAACGTGTAAACCAGAGGTTTGATTATATAAAGTATATGAAAAATACAAAGAATATATTATAAATATCTGTATTAGTCTAATCATTTTTATAGTCAAAACGCCCCTGCCTATCTATTCCACCAATCTCTGATCATAACTCACCCAGTTTCCAGCAGTATATATTGCTGTACCTCTGTATAATTCATACCAGAACCCTTTAATCATACCACCCAACTGTCCAGATTTTCGCGGGACAGGCCCGTTTTTTTGGGACTGTCCCACTCATGGCCTGATCAACCTGATCAGGCTGCAGCCTGGAGTGCTGGGTCCTGGGCGGGCACAGTGGCAGCACAAAAGATTAATTAGGTTTCTTTTCTTTATTTCTTCTTTTTATCTGTGCGATCCTGCAGCAGTGCGGCTGCGCCTAACGCCAGCACCATAATTGTCTGTGCAACTCACTGCTGCAGACAGTCTGCAGTGCAGCGATGACTGATTCAGTCATCATCACTGCTGAGCACTACCTGAGCTGCAGCGTCTTCCGCGACTGGCCACTCCTCACTCCGTTCTGCTTATGCTGCTGCATGATGACAGAGAATCTGACATGTGCAGCAGGCATTCCAGGATGCTGAGAGGGCCATTAGGGTACCATTTTCAGCAGCAGAGCGCAGTGCCTCACAGGGCCTGATCAACCAATAAGCTGACTACCTGCTGGCCCTGGTGTTTGTGTCCTGAGACTATCTGAGGGCAGCTGTGTCATAGTCCTTTAGGTAGCACTTTATTATTATGGGAACCCAGGGTGGGGGCTGTCTGGTCTGGTGCATTATATTTGGGGAGGGGAAGGGGAGCTGGACAATATTATTACTGGGAAAGAGGGGACTGTTTGGTGCAGAACTTGAAGTTTGATGGTATAATCGAAAAGTTTGCAGCTTCTAAAGCAAGAAAAAGGAGCTTGATGTAAACTGCTGATGTAAACGGTGAGTTTGACGACTGTATTTAATGTATAATTTCATATTGTCATTAATCTATGTTTCTGTAGAATAAAAAAAAAACAGGATTTTAATACCTACCGGTAAATCCTTTTCTCCTAGTCTGTAGAGGATGCTGGGGTCCACTTCAGTACCATGGGGTATAGACAGTTCCGCAGGAGCTATGGGCACTTTAAGACTTTTCTAGAGTGTGAACTGGCTCCTCCCTCTATGCCCCTCCTCCAGACCTCAGTATAGGAACGGTGCCCAGGAAGATGGACATTCCGAGGAAAGGATTTACTTTAAAGCTAATGGTGAGATTCATACCAGCTCACACTTCAACCATGCCGCACAACATGGCATTCAACATAACACATGCCAACAGGCATGAACTATTGCAGCAACATGCTGAAAATAATTTTAACACAACACCGGTGTAACTACTACAAAATAACTATTGCAGGTGAAGTACGCACTGGGTTGGGTGCCCAGCATCCTCTAAGGACTAGGAGAAATGGATTTACCGGTAGGTATTAAAATCCTGTTTTTTCATACGTCCTAGAGGATGCTGGGGTCCACTTCAGTACCATGGGGTTATACCAAAGCTTCAGTACGGGCGGGAGAGTGCGGATGACCCTGCAGCACCGATTGATCAAACTTTAGGTCCTCATCGGCCAAGGTGTCAAACTTGTAAAACTTAGCAAACGTGTTTGTCCCTGACCAAGTAGATGCTGGGCAAAGTTGTAAAGCCGAGACCCCCCGGGCAGCCGCCCAGGATGAGCCCACCTTTCTAATAGAATGGGCTTGTACCGAAGTCAGTAACGGCAATCCTGCCGTGGAATGAGCGTGCTGAATCATACCTCTGATCCAGCGCGCAATCGTCTACTTAGAAGTAGGACACCCAATCTTGTTGGGAGCATACAGGACAAACAGAGCCTCTGTTTTCCGTATCCGAGCTGTTCTTGCGATATAAATTCTCAAAGCTCTGACCACATCCAGAGACTTTGAAGCATCGAAGGTGTCAGTAACCACTGGCACCACAATAGGTTGGTTTATATGGAAAGAAGAAACCACCTTAGGCAGAAATTGCTGACGAGTTATCAACTCAGCCCTGTCTTCATGGAAGATCAAGTAAGGGCTCTTGTGAGACAAGGCATCTAACTCAGACACCCGCTTTGCAGATGACAAGGCCAACAGCATGACCACTTTCCAAGTGAGAAACTTCAACTCTATCTCCTGGAGAGGTTCAAACCAATCCAATTGAAGGAACTGCAACACCACGTTAAGATCCCATGGTGCCACCCGAGGCAGAAATGGAGGTTGGATGTGCAGAACCCCTTTCATGAACGTCTGAACTTCTCGAAGAGAGGCCAATTGTTTCTTAAAGAAAACAGACAAGGCCAAAATCTGGACCTTGATTGAACCCAATCGTAGGCCCGCATCCACACCCGCCTAGGGAAAATGGAGAAAACGTCCCAACTGAAACTCTTCCGTTGGAGCATTCTTGGTTTCACACCAAGACACATATTTTCTCCAAATACGGTGATAATGTCTAGACGTTACTCCTTTCCCGGCCTGAATAAGAGTGGGAATGACTTCTTTGGGAATACCCTTTCGGGCTAGGATCCGGCGTTCAACAGCCATGACGTCAAACATAGCTGCGGTAAGTCTTGATACACGCATGGCCCCTGCTGCAGCAGGTCCTCGTGAAGAGGAAGAGGCCGAGGAACTTCTATGAGCAACTCCTGAAGATCTGGATACCAAGCCCTCCTTGGCCAGTCTGGGACAATGAGGATCGCTCGAACCCCTGTTCTTCTTATGATCTAGAGAACTTTCGGTATGAGTGGCAGTGGAGGGAAGACATACACCAACCAAAACACCCACTGGGTCACTAGTGCATCCACTGCTATTGCTTGAGGGTCTCTCGACCTGAAACAATATCTCTGAAGCTTCTTCTTGAGACGAAATGCCATCATGTCTACTTGAGGAACTCCCCAAAGACCTGTCACCTCTGCGAAGACTTCTTGGTGGAGGCCCCATTATCCTGGATGGAGATCGTGTCTGCTGAGGAAGTCTGCTTCCCAGTTGTCCACTCCCAGAATGAAAATTGCCGACAGAGCTCTTGCATGTCTTTCTGCCAAGGGGAGTATCTTTGTCACCTCTGCCATTGCCGCTCTGCTTTTCGTTACACCCTGACGGTTTATGTACACGACTGCTGTTACATTGTCCGACTGGATCTGTATGGGTTGATCTTGTAGAAGATGCACCGCTTGTAGAAGCCTGTTGTAAATGGCTCTCAACTCCAGAACATTTATGTGAAGACAAGATTCTTGACCATCTTCCTTAGAAGCTTTCCCTTCGGATGACTGCTCCCCAACCTCGGAGACTTGCATCCATGGGTACTAGGACCCAGTCCTGAATCCCGAAACCTGCGTCCCTCTAGTAGGTGAGAACTGTGTAGCCACCACAGGAGCGAAATTCTGTCTTTGGATGACAGGATTATCCTCTGATGCATGTGTAGATGGGATCCGGACCACTTGTCCAACAGGTCCCACTGGAACGCTCTGGCATGGAATCGGCCAAATTGTATGGCCTCGTAGGCCACTACCATCTTCCCCAACAACCGAATGCATTGATGAATCGACACTCTTGTTGGTTTCAGAATATGTTTTACCATTCTCTGGATTCTCAGAGCCTTTTCCACTGGAAGAAATACTCTATGTACTTCTGTGTCCAGTATCATCCCCAAAAAGGACAATCTTGTCGTGGGTTCCAATTGTGACTTTGGAAAATTTATGATCCAACCGTGTTGTTGAAGTACTGTCAGGGAGAGGGCAATGTTCTGCACCAACCGTTCCCTGGACCTCGCTTTTATCAGGAGATCGTCCAGGTAAGGAATTATATTGACTCCTTTCTGACGAAGGAGGACCATCATCTCCGCCATCACCTTAGTGAAAACCCTCGGTGCCGTGGAGAGTCCGAACGGCAAAGTCTGGAATTGGTAATGGCAATCCTGTAAAGCGAATCTCAGATAAGCTTGATGTGGAGGATAAATGGGAACATGTAAGTAGGCATCTTTTATGTCCACTGACACCATGAAGTCCAGACTGGAAATCACTGCCCTCAGAGATTCCATCTTGAACTTGAACCTTTGCAGGTAGAGATTCAGAGTCTTCAGGTTTAGAATAGGTCTGACCGAGCCGTCCGGCTTCGAAACAACGAAGAGGCTTGAATAAAACCCTTCTCCTTGTTGCGACAAGGGAACCAGGACAATAACTTGATCCTGACACAATTTTTGTATTGCTGCTGCTAGTACTTCCCTGTCTTGGATAGAAGCTGGTAAGGCCGATTTGAAAAACCGGCATGGGGAATGTCTTGAAACTCCAGTTTGTACCCATGGGATACTATTTGTAAAATCCATGGGTCCAGGCCAGATTGAATCCAAATCTGACTGAAAAGTTTCAGACGTGCCCCCACGTCATGCTGAAGATTTGGCAGAAGCAGAGGTTGACTTCTGCTCCTGTGTTCCTGTAGACGCTGTGCACTTTTTTCCTTTTCCTCTTCCTTTACCTGCAAAGAAAGGGGAACCTTTAGCCTTTTTGTATTTTTTAGGCCGAAAGGACTGCATCTGAGAATGATGTGTCTTTTTAGCCGGCGCAGGAGCATTAGGCAAGAATGTCGACTTACCTGCGGTAACCGCAGAAACTAAGGCATCCAGCCCATCTCCAAACAAGGCCTTGCCCTTGTACGGGAGAGCCGCCATATTCCTTTTGGAATCTGCGTCAGCATTCCATTGGTGAATCCACAACGCCCTTCGTGCTGAGATCGCCATGGTAGTGGTTTTTGATCCCAAGAGACCAATATCTTTCATGGCTTCTAGCATGTACGCCGCAGCATCCTTGATATGACTTAACTTTAGAAGAATCTCGTCTCTATCTATTGTGTCAATGTCTGAGGACAGGTTTTCTGACCACTTTTCAATAGCACTACTCACCCACGCACAGGCAATGGTAGGCCTGAGTAGTGTCCCATTGGCTACATAAATAGATTTTAACGTAGTCTCCAACTGTGCGGTCTGCCGGCTCCTTAAGTGAAGCCGTCCCAGGCGCAGGGAGAATCACCTTCTTTGTTAACCGTGACAGGGCACTGTCTAAGACAGGGGGTGACTCCCACCTTTTCCTGTCTTCTGCAGGGAAAGGGTAAGCTACCTGAATCCTTCTGGGAATCTGAAATTTCTTTTCAGGGTTTGCCCAGACTCCCTCAAAGAGTGTATTTAGCTCATTAGATGGAGGGAAAGTTACGTTAATTTTCTTTTCTTTGTAAAAGTAAGCCTTTTCCTGTGGTAAAGGAGGGGGCTCCGTAACTTCTAACACCTCCTTTATAGCAATAATCATGTATTGTATGTTTTTTGCTAACTTCAGATCTATTCCCCTGGAATCACTAGTGTCGACACAGGAGTCAGAGTCCGTGTCGGTATCAGTTTGTACTACATGTGCAAATGATCTTTTATGTGACCCAGAGGGGTCCCCTGTGGATGAAAAGGCAGAAGTATTAAAAATCACATCTTCAACTGATTTTCTCCAGCTTTCTGCATGAGACTCAGACTTATCTAATCTCTTACTGATATGATTCACACTATCACGTATTTCTTTCACCCATTCAGGCTCGTGGTGTGCCGGCAGCGCCACCACATTACAACTCTGTGTCCCTAAAATGGCTCCCTTAGGTGAAGATCTCCCTGCCTCAGACATGTCACACACGTGCACAATCACACAACAGACACTCCGAGGCTTCTGGGGACAGACCCACAGTAAAATCTGTCAGAAGGACACAGAAAGGAATTGCCAGTTCACAACTCAGCACCAAAGAAAAAATCCCAGTGTCGCGTACTGTGTACACAGAGACAAAATCCCTGTGATGCGTACTCCACCCGCTGCGCGGTACCTTAAGCCGTCACGATGACCGGAGATCCCTCTCTGCAGATCTACGGTAATAATACTCACGCGTCTTCTGACTTCTGACTCTGTTAGGGGGGTGACGGCGTGCTGTGGGAGTGAGCGCATAGCCGCAGCTAGTGTTCAGTACCCTTCAGGAGCTAATGGTGTCCTGTCAGCAAGAAGCAGAGCCATGAAACTCTTTAGGAAGTTGGTTCCTACTTCTTCCCCCTAAGTCCCACGAAGCAGGGAGACTGTTGCCAGCAGCCTCCCTGAAAATAAAAAAAATAACATAAAGTCTTTCAGTGAAACTCAGTAGGGCTCCACTGGAGTGTTGCCAGTCTGCCTGGGCACATTTTCTAAACTGAGGTCTGGAGGAGGGGCATAGAGGGAGGAGCCAGTTCACACTCTAAAAAAGTCTTAATGTGCCCATGGCTCCTGCGGAACCGTCTATACCCCATGGCTCTGAAATTGCCCCCAGCATTCTCTAGGACGTATGAGAAAATACAATTTGCATCAGCAAACAATAACTGAATCTCTGGTAAATTTTGACACAATTACGGATTTTTAGGTGAATGTGAGCAAAAAAATTGGGGGTGGGGAAGGGGGGAAAGGCAGTCACTTCTGTATTAGCCTAGGGCAGCTGGATCCCTTAATCAGACCCTGGTCCCGCTGTCCCACCCGCAGGCCACAGTGTCCCCCAGTGTCGGGCAGTTGGGAGGCTCCTGTCAGTCACTGCTCTGCCTAGTAGAGCAGTGGTGAATAGACGCTGTGCGCATTCACACAGCGTCCATTCACAGGAGACAGAGGGACAGGGGGCATGGCAGTAGCTCACAGAGCGCTGCGCATGCCCCCACAGTGACGGAAAACAGGGGTGTGGTTCACAATCGCGGCACTCCAGCAAAGCCACAGTCCTTTTCATATAGGCCACCCCCCTTTTTGGACTGGCTTCGCCGCACCAGTAAGTCCATCCTTACTATCTCCCTATGTTGTGTTTACTCTTTTTAAATCATAATGACAACAGAAACTACCCAAATGACCCTGATCAAAAGTTTACATAACCTGGAGATTTTGGCCTGATAACATGCACACAAGTTGACACAAACGGGTTTGAATGGCTACTAAAGGTAACCATCCTCACCTGTGATCTGTTTGCTTGTAATCAGTGTGTGTGTATAAAAGGTCAGTGAGTTTCTGGACTCCTGAAAGACCCTTGCATCTTTCATCCAGTGCTGCACTGACGTGTCTGGATTCTGAGTCATGATAAAAGCAAAAGAATTGTCAAAGGCTCTGCGCGAAAAGGTAATTGAATTGTATAAAACAGGAAAGGGATATAAAAAGATATCCAAGCATTTGAGAATACCAATCAGCAGTGTTTAAACTCTAATTAAGAAGTGGAAAATGAGGGATTCTGTGGAAACAAAATCACGGTCAGGTAGACCAACAAAAATTTCAGCCACAACTGCCAGGAAAATTGTTAGGGATGCAAAGAAAAATCCACAAATAACTTCAGCTGAAATACAGGACTCTCTGAAAAAAAAGTGGTGTGGTTGTTTCAAGATGCACAATAAGGAGGCATTTGAAGAAAAATGGGCTGCATGGTCGAGTCACCAGAAGAAAGCCATTACTACGCAAATGCCACATAGCATCCCGCTTACAATACTCCAAACAGCACAGAGACAAGCCTCAAAACTTTTGGAACAAAGTCATTTGGAGTGATGAGACCAAAATTGAACTTTTTGGCCACAACCAAAAATGTTACATTTGGAGAGGAGTCAACAAGGCCTATGACGAAAGGTACACCATTCCTACTGTGAAACACGGAGGTGGATCGCTGATGTTTTGGGGATGTGTGAGCTACAAAGGCACTGGAAACTTGGTCAAAATTGATGGCAAGATGAATGCAGCATGCTATCAGAAAATACTGGAGGAAAATTTGCACTTGTCAGCCCGGAAGCTGCACATGGGACGTACTTGGACGATCCAACATGACAATGATCCAAAACACAAGGCCAAGTCGACCTGTCATTGGCTACAGCAGAATAAAGTAGAGATGAGCGCCTGAAATTTTTCGGGTTTTGTGTTTTGGTTTTGGGTTCGGTTCCGCGGCCGTGTTTTGGGTTCGAACGCGTTTTGGCAAAACCTCACCGAATTATTTTTGTCGGATTCGGGTGTGTTTTGGATTCGGGTGTTTTTTTCAAAAAACACTAAAAAACAGCTTAAATCATAGAATTTGGGGGTCATTTTGATCCCAAAGTATTATTAACCTCAAAAACCATAATTTACACTCATTTTCAGTCTATTCTGAATACCTCACACCTCACAATATTATTTTTAGTCCTAAAATTTGCACAGAGGTCGCTGAATGACTAAGCTAAGCGACCCTAGTGGCCGACACAAACACCTGGCCCATCTAGGAGTGGCACTGCAGTGTCACGCAGGATGGCCCTTCCAAAAAACACTCCCCAAACAGCACATGACGCAAAGAAGAAAAAAAGAGGCGCAATGAGGTAGCTGTGTGAGTAAGCTAAGCGACCCTAGTGGCCGACACAAACACCTGGCCCATCTTGGAGTGGCACTGCAGTGTCACGCAGGATGGCCCTTCCAAAAAACACTCCCCAAACAGCACATGACGCAAAGAAGAAAAAAAGAGGCGCAATGAGGTAGCTGTGTGAGTAAGATAAGCGACCCTAGTGGCCGACACAAACACCTGGCCCATCTAGGAGTGGCACTGCAGTGTCACGCAGGATGGCCCTTCCAAAAAACCCTCCCCAAACAGCACATGACGCAAAGAAAAAAAGAGGCGCAATGAGGTAGCTGACTGTGTGAGTAAGATTAGCGACCCTAGTGGCCGACACAAACACCGGGCCCATCTAGGAGTGGCACTGCAGTATGTATGTATAAAGAAAGAAAAAAAAACCACGGTTAGGTGGTATATACAATTATGGACGGGCTGCCGAGTGCCGACACAGAGGTAGCCACAGCCGTGAACTACCGCACTGTACTGTGTCTGCTGCTAATATATAGACTGGTTGATAAAGAGATAGTATACTCGTAACTAGTATGTATGTATAAAGAATGAAAAAAAAACCACGGTTAGGTCACTGGTATATACAATTATGGACGGGCTGCCGAGTGCCGACACAGAGGTAGCCACAGCCGTGAACTACCGCACTGTACACTGGTTGATAAAGAGATAGTAGTATACTCGTAACAACTAGTATGACGACGGTATAAAGAATGAAAAAAAAACCACGGTTAGGTGGTATATAATACAATTATGGTTGGACGGACTGCCTGCCGAGTGCCGACACAGAGGTAGCCACAGCCGTGAACTACCGCACTGTACACTGGTTGATAAAGAGATAGTAGTATACTCGTAACAACTAGTATGACGACGGTATAAAGAACGAAAAAAAAAACACGGTTAGGTGGTATATATTATAATACAATTATGGATGGACGGACTGCCTGCCGAGTTCCGACACAGAGGTAGCCACAGCCGTGAACTACCGCACTGTACACTGGTTGATAAAGAGATAGTAGTATACTCGTAACAACTAGTATGACTGACTATGACGGTATAAAGAATGAAAAAAAAACCACGGTTAGGTGGTATATATTATAATAATACAATTATGGATGGACGGACTGCCTGCCGAGTTCCGACACAGAGGTAGCCACAGCCGTGAACTACCGCACTGTACACTGGTTGATAAAGAGATAGTAGTATACTCGTAACAACTAGTATGACTGACTATGACGGTATAAAGAATGAAAAAAAAACCACGGTTAGGTGGTATATATTATAATACAATTATGGATGGACGGACTGCCTGCCGACTGCCGACACAGAGGTAGCCACAGCCGTGAACTACCGCACTGTACACTGGTTGATAAAGAGATAGTAGTATACTCGTAACAACTAGTATGACACTATGACGGTATAAAGAATGAAAAAAAAACCACGGTTAGGTGGTATATATTATAATACAATTATGGATGGACGGACTGCCTGCCGACTGCCGACACAGAGGTAGCCACAGCCGTGAACTACCGCACTGTACACTGGTTGATAAAGAGATAGTAGTATACTCGTAACAATTAGGATGACACTATGACGGTATAAAGAATGAAAAAAAAACCACGGTTAGGTGGTAGGTATATAATAATAAATAATACAATTCTGGTCGGACGGACTGCCTGCCGTGTGCCGACACAGAGGTAGCCACAGCCGTGAACTACCGCACTGTACACTGGTTGATAAAGAGATAGTAGTATACTCGTAACAATTAGGATGACACTATGACGGTATAAAGAATGAAAAAAAAACCACGGTTAGGTGGTAGGTATATAATAATAAATAATACAATTCTGGTCGGACGGACTGCCTGCCGTGTGCCGACACAGAGGTAGCCACAGCCGTGAACTACCGCACTGTACTGTGTCTGCTGCTAATATAGACTGGTTGATATTTAAAGAGATATTAGTAGTATACAACAATACTATACTGGTGGTCAGGCACTGGTCACCACTCCTGCAGCAAAAGTGTGCACTGTTAATTAATATAATTGTACTCCTGGCTCCTGCTAACAACCTGCAGTGCTCCCCAGTCTCCCCCACAATTAATTATAAGCTTTTAATTTATACATTGATGACTGTGCAGCACACTGGGCTGAGCTGAGTGCACACAGACTGAGTCACACTGTGTGACTGACTGTGCTGTGTATCGTTTTTTTTTTCAGGCAGAGAACGGATATAGCAGAGAGAAGTGAACGGATATATTATATTAAATAAAAGTTAACTAGCAACTGCACTGGTCACTGACTGTGGTAAACTAACTCTGTCTGCGACTCTGCACAATCTCTCTCTATCTAATCTATCTATCTCTATTCTAATGGAGAGGACGCCAGACACGTCCTCTCCCTATCAATCTCAATGCACGAGTGAAAATGGCGGCGACGCGCGGCTCCTTATATAGAATCCGAGTCTCGCGATAGAATCCGAGCCTCGCGAGAATCCGACAGCGTCATGATGACGTTCGGGCGCGCTCGGGTTAACCGAGCAAGGCGGGAAGATCCGAGTCGCTCGGACCCGTGGAAAAAAAAGTGAAGTTCGTGCGGGTTCGGATTCAAAGAAACCGAACCCGCTCATCTCTAGAATAAAGTGAAGGTTCTGGAGTGGCCATCTCAGTCTCCTGACCTCAATATCATTGAGCCACTCTGGGGAGATCTCAAACATGCAGTTCATGTAAGACAGCCCAAGAATTTACAGGAACTGGAGGCTTTTTGCCAAGAAGAATGGGCAGCTTTACCATCTGAGAAAATAAAGAGCCTCATCCACAACTACCACAAAAGACTTCACGCTGTCATTGATGTTGAAGGGGGCAATACACGGTATAATAAGAACTGGGGTATGTAAACTTTTGATCAGGGTCATTTGAGTAGTTTCTGTTGTCATTATGATTTAAAAAGAGTAAATACAGTTGTTTGACAATAAATGGCTTCACCCAACCACTAACCATGAGTGAAAGAAAAGTTTGTGAGTTATCATTCATATTCTCTGACAAATGGCCAGAAAATCACAAATTCTGCTAGGGTATGTAAACTTATGAGCACAACTGTATTGTGTGTAAATCTGGCTCTGGTACTAGCCAGTACCTCCTGAGCCATTTTCCTCACCGCACGTCCCTGAGTTACTGTACATTGTCTCGATGGCTCAAGAGGGAAAACAGAGTAATGGCCAAGGAAAATAAAGTGTAGTTTTATTCTGCTTATTCCTTTGTAAATTTAGTTATTTTTGTTTACACACACATTTCATCTTATTATACACTTTTTTTTACATATATCAGTATCTAGGGCAGTGCAGAGCCTGGCTGGGCCCAGGTACTTTTCATGGGGCGTGGCCTAATCACAGGAAGTGCAGCCATGCACCCTTATAAAAAAATACAGGAACAATTGTATTTTAAGTGTCTCCCTGGCCACATTGCAGCCCAGCACACAGCAGCATGTACTGGGCTGAGGGGAAAAGCTGCAGCTACTTCTGCCAGGTAAGAGGTAAGGGGTGGGGGGGACCTGGGCCCCCACTGGACCCCTCCATCAGACCTGGGCCCGGGTAATTAGTACCCTCCCCCCTCAGCTCCACTGACAGTATCTATTCTATATTTTAAGTAGTTACCTATAGATTGTAAGCTTGCGAGCAGGGCCTTCCTACCTCTATGTCTGTCTGTTTTTACCCAGTTTTGTTCTATTACCGTTGTTCTAATTGTAAAGTGCAACGGAATATGCTGCACTGTATAAGAAACTGTTAGTAATAATATGTCCCAGTTAATTAGGAAAGTGAAAAATCTTTTATTAGAAAGCTGAAGCATGAACATTGAAATAGCTGTACATAAAACAAATGTAACAGTTAACCGTATAACAGTATGTGTGAGAATCATCCAGAATAAGTACTGATCATCGGTCACCATAAAGGATGGGGTCTATGTACTAAGCATTGGAGAGAGATAAAGTGGATGGAGATAAAGTACCAACCAATCAGATCCAAACTGCCATGTTACAGGATGTGTTTGAAAAAATTACAAATAGGAGCTGATTGGCTGGTATTTTATCTCTCTCTAAGGCGTTTGTAAACAGACCCCATATCACAGCACAGTCTTTTCTTTTTAATAAAAGGGTTTACCTTAACTTGGGGTTTTAGTCATCTAGAAACATTAGGTCTGATTCTGAATTAGAAGCAAATAAAAAGGAACAAAATACAAGCAATTAATTCCTGGAACAAACCATGTTGAAGTGGAAGTTGTTTCTACACAGACTCGGACTGGCCCACAGGGATACAGGGGAAACCACCGGTGGGCACCACTGCCTGGGGGCCCACCTCCTGCTCTAAGGATCAAGTTCCAGACTGTGCACTTGAATTATACATTATACATATCTTACCTTATACTGGACTATGGTGTATTTTCTACAGTGCATTGCTGTTATTAATCTGTTATTAATCTGGTACATTATTATGCATGCAGCAGCTAAATATACTGTATATATTTATGAAGGGGCCCAAAAGTTGCACTCTCTAATGGTTAGTCAAACCAATAAGGTGGCAGGCCACACCCCCTCTGCAGACTGGCCACACCCCTAACATGGGCCCCTACCACTGCATTTCCCCGGTGGGCCCTACATGCCCCAGTCTGACACTGTTTCTACATGACATTAAGGGCCTGATTCTGAGTTGGACGCACTGCTGAATCAATCGAGTGATTATTTTCTACTGCTTGTGTCCAAAGGGGGGTACACATGTAGAGATGTGTTACCTAAATTCTAAGCAGTCTGACTAGATTGCTTAGAAATTAAGCACACATTGCTTCATGTGTATAGCCCACAGTGACAGCGATGCGCGGCCTCGCTCAGTGCAACTTAAGGGGGGTACACATGGAAAGATGTGTCCCAGAGATGTGTGCTGAGCGATCTAGCACAGATCGCTCAGCACATATCTCTGGATACTCAGCACACATCTCTGGGCCACATCTCTCCGTGTGGACCCCCTGTAAATTGCACTGCGCATGTATACAGAGTTCTTGCGCATGGAGTCGCAATTACATTTAAGACGCATGGTTTTAAAAATGTAGTGGGTGTTCCTGGTTGGTGAATGGGAGGTTGCTATGCGGGCATACAGAAATGGCCGGTCTTATGGCCTTATGTGTTATAGGACTTTCATCAGTGTGTGACTGAAGTGGACCATACTCTGATGTACAATCTGTGCCTAGCATGGGGCTGTTTTGGTGGTGCAGCCCTTCCTAAATCTGAATTTCTCTGCACATTTTAAATCTGCGGCACCGACAATACAACATTACAAATTGCTCCTTTTTTTTTTATTTACCCCTAACTCTGAATCAGGCACATTATGAGACTTATAACATAAGAACATTTGTACCAAGGCTGGGTCTCACTGCAATGTTAATATGATTACAAAGTTAATTAGCTACTAACTAGAAATATATATTTTGTCAAAAGAAGGCAAATGTCCATCCGCTGCACTTGCTGAACAATTATTGTTAGACAGAAAGTGGGGAGCTGCTCAATAAGGTAGCACATCTGTGCCATGATATCATGATGTCTGACTTTGGAGTGCATATGTTTCCTAAGTCTCTTTGGAAGTTCTGAGTTCTAGCTGTGTAGCACAGTTCCTCCATAAATCAGTTCAGGCACGGGTTCAATTGATGGTTTATTCATAGCTCGTAAACTGCATTCATAGCAGCCATGCAGGGGAAGTGACGTAGAGTCTGGCTGTCATAGACACAGGATGTCTCATTCTTGCTGCTTACTTAACCTAGAACAAGAATATTACTTGGTAAAAAAAAAGATTCACAAAAATGAAAGACACATAACTTCTCCCTTCATATATTTTAAGCATATAAACAATAAAGTAAGTGTTTTACATTGCATTTATGCTGAATCACGGAAATCAATCAATTAATCAATCAATCAATCAATCAATCAATCAGTCAGCTAGTACGACAATTAAAGCAAATGGTTAATAGGTAGAAATGGTTCAGTGCCACTTTGCACTTAATGCAATGTTAATATTGATGAATTTAGAATGTTATGTCATATTTTAAAGTTATTGCAAATGAAATAGATTTCTTCTACGCCACTCCATGGCAGCCATTACTCTGGGATTTATCCCTACTCCTAGATTTTAGACAGGAAGTTTTTTCTATTTTAGGCTCCGCCCCTCTGGGGATATAGGTCCGTACCCCCTTGGCTTCCCCAGTGTTTTGAGTGTCTCCTTAGGTAGTGACAGAGTAGTCGTTTATTGTTTTTCAAATATGAGGCTTACCAGGATTTTTCCCAGCCTAATGCGTCTCTGTGAGCCGCAACTGGAAGGGGTTTGGCACCCGGAGTAAGGACCCACGGAGGAGCATTGTAATTACTGCCTGAGGCAGTACAAATGCTGAATGGCACCACTATGTGAGGAGCAACTATAATTACTGCCTGTGGCAGTACAAATTCTGCTAGCCACTGCTATGATATTGATGGACTGCCTGTGGCAGTAGAAGTGTCGCCTGCCGCCGCAGTGATTATGAGGTGAGAAAAACAGTATATGGCTGTCTGTGGTAGTGTGGATGCCCGCCGCAGCCACTGGGTTACCTGACGCGCTGACCGGAGCCTGGGGGGCGGAAGTAGCGCTGGACGCGGCGGTAGGAAGTGCGCGGCCGAATCCCGGAAGTCATCGCGGATCGGTCTGCACATGCGCCGGCCGGATAACAGGGGCAGAGGCTTTTAAAATGGCGCGGTCCACCGATGAAAGTGAGACAGTGTTCCCAATTATAAGGGACTGGGCAGTGCTTGGATAAGAGGTGCTGCTGAAGAATTATACAGCATGGATAAAGAGATGCCTCCCTCCACGCCTACATGTGCCCAGGAATGGTAAGCAATCTTATTTAGGGCACTGATTATGTTATATAGTTAGGGTGTTTAGGATATTATTCTGTTTGGTTGCAGTGTGTCTGCAATTCCCAGGAAGAGAACATGTAAAAAGAAGCATCATTAGGCTTGTTCTGGATGTAAAAAGAGTTTATCTGGAGATAAACATAGCAAGTTATGTGATGACTGTGAAGCATCTCAGGGCCATTCTAGGCAAATTCAAGACCTTATGGAATGGATTAAAAAATCATTCGTAACAAAGGATGAATTAAAGGAGCTTCAGCGGGCTAAAAGGTCCAGGTCACAGACAAGTCTGGACGCTGCAGATGATTCGGATAGTCTCGTTGTATTGGATTATGCTGATAGTCCCTCTCCGGCAAAATCTGGGGAGGCTCAGGAGCCGGATAGATCATTTAATTTAGACATACAGTAGTAGATAGTTTACTAAAACATATGTATAGAGCTTTAAATCTTGAGGCTGAAGCACAGGAGGATGATGCTCAGGATCCTTTATTTGAAGATAGGATTAAGAAAAACCGATGTTTTCCGGTGCATAAAGTACTGAAGGAAATTATGTCAGTACAGTGGCAGAGTGCAGATAAGCGTCTCAATTATATGAAAAGGTTGGATCGTATGTTCCCGGTACAGGATGAAGAGTTCATTAAATGGTGTGAATTGCCTAAAGTGGATGCTGCAGTAGCAGAAGTTGTTTCCAAAACCACTATCCTGTTGGAAGACGGTGCGGTGCTTAAAGATGCAATGGACAAGAAGGTTGAGAGTTCCTTGAAAAAGGTCCATAAAGCATCAGCGGTGACGCTAAAGGCTGGGGTAGCGATGGCGTCAACAAACAGAACACTGAGATTGTGGGGGAACAACCTGAATCGTGATTTGGAGGATCAGGTATCCAGACATCACCTGCAGAAAGACCTGGCTGTGATAATGAAGGCGGGGGAATACCTGTGTGAGGCCTCTCTTGAGGTAGTCGAATACGCTGCAAAATCATTAGCAGCAGGTGTAGCGGCTAGAAGGTCACTGTGGCTGCGTACCTGGACAGCAGACGTCCACTCAAAAAACAGATTGGTAGCTCTTCCTTATGAAGGCTCTCACCTTTTCGGAAGTAAGCTAGAGTCTATAATCAATGTCATGTCGGGCGGTAAATCCGCAAAGCTGCCATATGATAGAAAATCAAGGTTTAGAGCTTCTTCACCTAAGCAACAGTTTAAGGAAGCCAGGTCATACAGGCCAGGTAGACAGTATGGTAGATACACTCCAACAACTACCAGGCAGTCCTTTTGTCAGTCAGGCAGAAGAGGCAATAGAAAATTCTGACTATATGATGCCCCAGAGTGCTGCGCCTGTAGGAGGCAGATTAATGAAATTTGCAGATCAATGGCAAGAGTCAACTCAGGATGCCTGGGTATTAAAGATAATCTCCCAGGGTTATCATATAGAAATTATAAAGAAGCCGACGGGACAGAATTTTGTAAAATCAAAGATTCTAATGTCAGAAGAACAGATAATAGCTTTTCAAGATATTATAAAAAACCTTATCAAAACACATGCAGTCAAAAAGGTACCAGTGGCAGAGGAGAGAAGAGGTTTTTATTCCAGGATGTTCTTGATTCAGAAACCATCGTGAGAATTCAGGACAATTCTGGATTTAAGAAGATTAAACAAATTCCTTATAAGGAAACGTTTTCACATGGAGACGCTGAAAACCATATTATTAGAGATAAAGCAGGGAGACTTTATGGCCTCTATAGATCTGAAAGATGCCTACTTTCACGTGCCAATTCACAAGGATGACCGGAGATTCCTAAGGTTTTATGTCCTTCGAAAACATCTTCAATTCACCTGCCTGCTGTTCGGCCTGTCTTCCTCACCAAGAGTTTTCACGAAAATTCTCCTAGCTCTAGTGGCGCATATGAGAGTGACGGGCATATCATCGTGGCCGTACCTGGATGACTTGCTGATCTGTGCGAGTACGAAAGCGACTCTAATAGTAGCAGTACAGAAGGCTCTTCAGATTCTTCAAGCTCATGGTTGGCTAGTGAACTGGAAGAAGAGCAAGCTAGATCCAACACAGGGCATACAGTTCCTTGGAGATTGGATAGATTCAAAGAAGTACACGGTGGCGTTGTCGGAAGACCGATGCAAAAAAATTCAAGATCTCTCATCCCTAGTTCAGGTAGAGGACAGCATTTCACTCTGCCTAGGCCTGCGTCTTGTGGGGATGTTGTCTTCTACGATAGAAGTAGTACCCTGGGCCAGGTGCAAAATGAGAACGTTCCAGTGGGACATAATCAGAGCGGTCCGTATAGGCAGAGACCTGGACCACAAGATAATTCTCACTCAAGGAGCAAAGAAGTCCCTGGATTGGTGGATAGACCAGAGCCTAAGCCAGAGGTCAGTGTCCTTAGTGCAGCCCAAGTACGCTGTCTTGACAACAGATGCAAGTGCCACAGGTTGGGGAGGTCATCTGTTAAATCACACCTGTCAGGGATTGTGGTCCACCCAAGAAAAACTCATGTCTTCCAACAAGCGAGAAATGAGGGCAGTGTGGAACTCGATACGTTGTTTTCAGACGCTGTTGGTGCAATCTCATCTGAGAGTATTCTCGGACAATGTGACAGTCATGGCATATTTAAACCGGCAGGGAGGCACCAGAAGTCGAGATCTATGGGTGGAAGTAGCAAAGATTTTGGATTGGGCAGAACAAAACCTAAAGTACATAACAGCCCTTCATATCCCAGGAGAATCCAACTTAGTTGCGGATTACCCGAGCAGACACAATGTGTTACCGGGAGAATGGGAGCTAAATCCTCAAGTGTTCCACTTAATAACACAAAGGTTTGGGTACCCTCAGGTGGACCTGATGGCCACATCTCAGAACACGAAAGGGAAGCAATTCTTTTCAAGATACCAATCCCCAAATTCCAGCGGGACAGATGCTCTCTCCCAGAGATGGAACTTCAACCTCAGTTATGTGTTCCCTCCACTACCAATGATACCTGGAGTTCTACGAAAAATCAGAGAGGAGAAAGCGGTAGTTATAATAGTTCTACACCATTGGCCAAACAGAGTGTGGTTTCCCACAATCCTCAGAATGGCGACACAGGGTCCATGGACCTTACCAGAGTTTCTGAGACAAGGACCAATCTGCCATCCGAATCTGCAGAGTTTTCATTTGAAGTGGAAGTTGAGCGGCCAATCCTGAGAAGTAAAGGTCTTTCAGAGCAGGTTGTTACCTTACTTATGAAAGCAAGGAAGAATATCTCTTCAAAGTCCTATTATAGGGTATGGAGGAAGTTTGGCGATTGGTTGAGGAATGACTCAGAAATCTCTACGGTTGGAGTTCCGCAGATACTGCAGTTTCTAAGTGAAGGTTTCCAGATGGGTCTCGCAGTATCAACCATCAAGGTGCAAATATCAGCCTTAAGTATACTGCTGGATAGAAAGCTGTTGGAGGATAACCTGGTACAAAGATTCTGTCAGGCTATTAAAAGGGAGCATCCTAGGGTCAGATCAATTATACCTCCATGGGATCTGAACATTGTTCTGAACATGCTGATGGATTCACCTTTCGAACCTCTGCGGGAAATCTCTTTAAAAATGCTAACCTGGAAGGTAGTTTTCCTCACAGGAATAACTTCAGCGAGAAGGGTTGGAGCACTACAAGCTCTCTGGGCTGAGGAGCCCTACTTGAATATTCTTCCAGATAAAATAATATTAAGGAATAATCCAGAATTTCTGCCAAAGGTAGTTTCAAACTTCCATATGAGCCAAGAGATCATTCTACCATCTTTCTTTCCATACCCAACGGATGATTATGAAGAGAGGTTGCATATGCTGGATGTCTTGCGGGCAGTCTCCATATACTTAGAGAGAGTGAAAGACTTCCGGAAAGTTAAAAATCTGTTTGTTTTACACTCTGGAGTCAAAAAAGGTGAATCACCTTCTAAAAACACGATTGCTAGATTGATTACGGAACTGATTGCATTCACCTATCAAGAAAATGGCCGACTAGTTCCAGACCACATTAAGGCACACTCTACGAGGGCTGTGTCTACATCCTGGGCAAGAAGAGCGCAGGTGTTGATAAAAGAGATATGTATGGCGGCAACATGGTCGTCCATCCATACATTCACCAGACACTATGGCTTAGATGTCTCTGGTGGTCACTTTGGAGAAGCGGTACTCAAGGAATCAACTGCATGAAAAATTTACTTTAAGCATCATTTGGGCTCTGTGTGGTTTATTTCCCTCCCTACTAGGATACTTTGGTATATCCCAGAGTAATGGCTGCCATGGAGTAGCGTAGAAGACAGTAGCAAATTATACTTACCGATCATTTCATTTCTTCGAGATACTCCATGGCAGCCTACAATTTTCCCACCTCAATATATCATTGTTTTTTCTTAGGCTCCGTCAAGGAGACACTCAAAAGACTGGGGAAGCCAAGGGGGTACGGACTTATATTCCCAGAGGGGCGGAGCCTAAAATAGAAAAAACTTCCTGTCTAAAATCTAGGAGTAGGTATAAATCCCAGAGTAATGGCTGCCATGGAGTATCTCGAAGAAATGAAATTATCGGTAAGTATAATTTGCTACTTTCCCAATGTACACAAACTTTGTTTAATGCACACAGTTATTAAAAATATTGTATTAAATGACCTTCAGACTGTGTATATAAGGTGTATATGAAACATAAATGAATTGTGTGAATGTAGGCACACTTTGTTTAATGCACAAAGTTATAAAAAAATATTGGCTAAAATTACCTTCAGGCTGTGTGTATAAGGTGCATATAAAACATAAATGCATTCTGTGCTTAGATTTAGGTCCCATTGCCATGATATCTCATTATGGTATGCAATTATTCCAAAATACGGAAAAATCCGATATCCAAAATACCTCTGGTCCCAAGCATTTTGGATAAGGGATACTCAACCTGTATGACTATCTGCCTGGCTGTGGGATTGCGGATAAATATAAACTATGGAGAAAAGTCATTGTGTATGCCAGATTAATTATCACTTTCTACAGAAACCCATTGTGCACTAATTAAGGAGTATGCAGTCTAAATCTCTCTAATTACAAAGTTGACATTCACAATGTCGGTAGCTGAAGGTTGAGATCGACATAGCAAAAATGTCCATATAATTAATGTCAACACCTGTAACATGTCGGCAATGACAGAATGTTGACATAATAAATGTTGAGAATAGTGAAAATGTCAACATTACTGTTAGGGTTATTGATATTGTTGTTATATCAGTGTTAGCATAATAAATGGCGACATTGTGAATGCCGCAAAAATATGCCACACCCAATATCAGTGAGATGTGATTTTACACAGATGTGGTACGTTCCGTGTAGTGCGAGGTTGTAAACAGCACTGGTTGGATGGATCACTATTTTAATAATAAGAATGTTTATAAAACATGGTACATTAGCTGAATGTTGCTAGTTGAAAGCACTGAATGAAAAGATCACAAAATCATGCCTGTGTAATATGTCTGATTATCAGCCATGTGTTTCTTACTTTTCTCCTTTGCTACTTAACAGTTTATAATTATGTTTTTTTTAAAGTTCAGCTAGAGTTCCTGGAGATTAGCTTATATGTCTAGAAGACATTACTTTTTATTTGCTAAATTAAGAAATGTTTTTGAAATAGTTTTTTCTCTTTAAACAATATGACAAGTCTCACAGTTATTCTGAGTAACATTACTTATATTTATACACGTAGTGAAACTATAGAAATTATATTAGAGAAATGATATTTGTAAAAAAAAAGTGTCTTAACAATACAAAATTTACTATTTGACATTTTCTCTTTCCACATATTTGCTACAAAGTGATGCAGCTCACGTAGGCAAATAAACAGTCACTTACTGGCAGCACGGATGGTGTAATGGTTAGCATTACTGCCTCTCAGCACTGAGATTATGGGTTAAATTCTCACCATGGCCCTAACTGTGCCGAGTTTGTATTTTCTCCCTGTGCTTGCATGGGTTTCTTCCGGGTACTCCGGTTTCCTAACACAATCCAATAATATACTGATAGGTAAATTGGCTACGAGCAAAATTAACCCCAGCGTGAATGTGTGTGTGTGTGTGTGTGTGTGTGTGTGTGTGTTTGTGTGTATACTTGTGGCTGGGAATATAGGGGTCTATTTACTTACTAAGCCTTGCATTGAGATAAAGTCGCTGGAGATAAAGCACCAGTCAATCAGCTCCTAACTGCCATGCTACAAGCTGTGTTTGAAAAATGACAGTTAGAAGGCGATTGGCTGGTACTTTATCTCCAGCTACTTTATCTCCATCAAAGGCTTAGTAAATAGACCCCTTAGATTGTAAGCTCCACTGGGGCAGGGACTGATGTGAATGGCTGAATATTCTCTGTAAAGCGCTGCGGAATATGTGTATGCTATATAAATAACTGGTAATAAATACTGTACCTTAATGAAAGTGACAAAGCTACTATAGATCAATGTTAACAAAAAGAGAGCAATGAAGGTGGATGCTGTGGTCCATACATTGCTAATGTCTTCTGACTCACTGAGGTCTTCTACAACATCTTGGTAGACCGTAGAAATTCCAGTAGGGGAGCATCCATCTGTAATTAAGGCATAATTCATTATTGTTACGGTTGTGCTCAAGAGACAGTAAGAAGAGCCTCCCACCACCCCACCCAATCAGTCATGCAGTGACCCTGCATTAGAACAGAAAAATACAAATGCAGAGGCTTTGGGCAGATCTGGCTTACATTGGGCATTTATAAGACACTTTGCTTTCTCATCATCTTGTCTACATATTTTTATATAAATTGTTTTTAAATACTTTTTTGAAAGGTTCTTATAATTCTATGAACATTTTCAATAATTTTCTGACCTTATTTTTGTTTTAGTGTATTCATCATAATTTTCAAGACACAACTATTGGACCCTACCTGTTTTTTGTTTTATGTTGGCTAATATGGATGTTGCACAGATTATTTCACTTGCATATACAATTTTTCATGAAGACATGTATTTACATATACTGTAGCCTGCAAAGTAGACTGAAAAATGCTAAAGACTTTTGACTGTAACCACAATGAAGCATCAAATATTCTCGCAACAGACTTTTTTCCCCAAAAATTTAATGTGCACAGGATGAAGCACAGTAAGTAGACATACATTGTCACCCAATTTTAAATAAAGAAACAGGCTGAAACTAGTGATACAGTAGTAGTGGTTTTACCATTATGTTTGCTGATGTGTTTACTGAAGTAGTCTTTGGAGGAAATATGAGCCACCCGGCACTCATAGCCCATTCCTCCAAGCCATTGTTCTTTTGGGATGGACACCTGACTAACAAATGAGCAGAGCTGATTCTTAAGGTCACAAAGGACATATTTGGGGTCCGGAACATTCTCATTGATTATGGTGTCATTGGACTTCCAGGTCACAAACAAGTCTTCTGGGTAAAATCCTTTCACCAAGCAAACCAGTGTCAGCTGCTCCTCGTCTGCCTGGCTCTCAGTGGTTGGTGGTAGTACATATATTTTTGGTTGCTTTGTCACATTTGGATCTGTGAAAACAAACAGTTATATTACAGTGAGCAACTGATATTGTGACCGGTTAACCTCATACTTGCCTACCTTGCTGCACCCTCCTCCGGAAGTAGGCAGTGTTGTAGGCGCATTGGGTCGTGGCCGGCGGCATGATGTTCTGTCCGTGGGGCGTGGCGATGGGGAAGTGGGCAGTCCGGGGGGCGTGACATCACAATTGCATTGCCGATAAACTACCCACTGTATAGGGGGGGCCAAGCTACGATGATGCGCTTCTGCGTAAATTGCGTCATTGGATCCCCCAGCCACTCCCACTTGTTCTCTGCTCTGGGTGGCAGAGGGGGGAGTGGAGGGCCTGACAAGGAAAATGGGAGGCTTGCCCACCCTTCCGGGGGGCCGGGAGGGCCACCCAATTTTCGGGAGCCTCCCGGCCATTCCGGGTGGGTAGGCAAGTATGGTTAACCTATATTTAAAAACAATTTTGAAATACACTTCAAATGTTTTCTATTACCAGCTGCAATGCTATATGCTATAATACTACTGATTAACTATTTGAAATAAGCAAATAACTTGATCTTGAATATTTTTAGAATATATGAAATATAGCGCTATCAACTGAAATATTCTATAAAGAGGCACAATAAGTATTACATGTAAACATAAGCAAGGGTTGTACTATGAACGATTGTGTGTGTGTGTATATATATATATATATATATATATATACCAGTGACATGCGGTGGGGTGAGGCAGGTGAGGCAGAGCCTTTCCTGTCATAATGACGTTTGTGCCAGAGTTTGACTGTGAAAAGTATATGAGAAATACAAAGAATATGTTTAAAATATCTTCTTTGCATTATTCTAATAATTTTTATAGCCAAAACTCTGGAGTAAAAAGTCTATGGCAGGTGAGGCAGTGCCTCACCTGTGTAACTTTTCTGCACATCTTTGATCAAAACTCACCAAATTTCCAGGAGTTTATACTGCTGCACCTGTGTATAATGCCCAGATGTATGCTTTGGCTCATATATTGCATGTAAATCTGTCTCTGGTGCTAATCAGTGCTTCCTGAGCTATTTAGCTCACCGCATGTCCCTGATATATACTCCTATTGATATGATGTCAGTGTTCTGATCTAGCTCATGGCACACATGCACAGGAGCTAGGGCACTGACATTAAGGGGCAGCAGGAGGCAACTTCGTACCTGGAAAGATGCCAGCTGCTTCTCCTCTATGCTGGCAATGGGCAGGGAGTGGTGTGCCAGGCTATGATGTCTCAGCCTAGCCACACACTACCAGTCTGAAGGGAAAGAATACTGACCCTCCATGCGCCTTATGAGGTTAGAGAGGTGAGGCAAGGCAACACATTAGGGGGTCATTGTAGGATAAGAATGGTTTTCCTAGGGCAGCCAAATACATGGGCCCGTCCTGTATACTAGGTGTAGGTTGGTATATAAACTCACTTGTGAGTTGGAGTTCTTGTGAATTATTCAGTTTGCAGGACAGCTCTGATATGTTTTTCCACTCTTCCAAGGGGATTTGTATTGTGCTTTGAGCCCATGTTGAATTCTTATGCAAAATCTGTTCTTTGTGTATTTGCCATGATGTGTTCATTTCTATTCCATTCATTAACCAACGTATGTCATTGCTGAGAATATTGGTTGCACATTTGACTGTAGCAGTTTTGGAAAGAAAGAGCTCCTTGAAGTCCGGCTTCAGGATATAGTTTTCAGGTTTCACAAGTGAATTTTCTGAAAAACAAAATAGTAGGTACTGTAAGTGTGGATAATGATTATATACTTACTGCTTATGAAATAAGGAATATATTTACCTGATTTGTTGAGTGGCGCACTAATTTTCCTCCTAATAAATTCATCAGAAGAGATATGGGCTACAAGGCATGAGTAACTTGTGCCTCTGATCCACTCGCTCTTCAGTACGGTCAGCTGACTGGTGGTGGAGCAGCGCTTTGTATTGCTGTTGCAGTTTGCAGAACTGGAGCTTGTAACATTCTGCATGTTTAGAGAGTCATTGATACTCCAGGTCACAAAGAGATCTTCTGGGTAATAGTCCTGCACCAAACAGACCAAAGTCAGGAGATCCTCCATAATCACGCTCTCATGGGCAGGAGGCAGTAAATATACCACTGGCACCTTCATCTCCTCTGCTTCTGAAACACATTTTATTTTTATTTTTATTATTGTATATGAAAACTTTGTCAGATTAATATCCAGCTAAAATATTCTCTAACATTATTGTTGTGATTTATTTTCACAGAGTAAACTTAAAAGTGACATCCTTCATATTCTATTATGTATCCTAAATACCACAGACTGTACATAATTGTGTTATTCTTTAAGAGACAGACTGACTAGAGCTCAGAGGATATTATAATCAGTACTGTATATTGCTGCTACACTGACACAAAACAACTAAGAGACTGTAAACCAATTGCTGAATACATAATAGGGGGGATGTATCAAGCATTGGAGAGTGATTAATTAAAGAAGTTGCCAAAGAAACCAATCAGCTTCTAACTGCAATTTATCTAGCAGTCTTTGAAATGACAGCTGATTGGTTGCTTTGGGCAGCTACTCCATTTTATCTCTATCCCAGGCTTGATACATCTCCCCCACAGACTATGCATACATAAGATACTTTATAGTATTGTGACTTACTGTTTATCCGTATAATGCTCAGCTTTCTTTGAAGGGCTGCCTGTGGCGGTTGTAATATGCAGGAGACGTTTGTAGTGGTGTTCCACTCTTCCAGGGTGACTTGTGCTGTGATCTGTTTCCATGTCACGTTGTTATGTTTGATTTGTGCCCGTGTGCTTTTCTTTGGTAGTCCATTCATTAGTAATTGCATTTTAGTGTCGTCAACATTAATTTTACAGGAAACTGTGGCATTCTTATAATGAAAAAGGTCCTTGAAGGATGGCTTCAATATGTCGCCATCAGGCACTAGCGGGGATTGAAAAGAAATGAAAAAATAACCATCTGCTGTTTTGCATGTCTGCCTGGTAAGGCTCGTGGGGGAACGAATAATGTCAAGTCAGTATTGTCTACTATTATGTATGTACATGACCATCCTTTTCATTATTTTAGCCATTTCCATTGTTTTTGTTAAAATTCTGCTGCATTTGGCCTCATTTATGTCTTAAACTGTTCAAGCAAGTGAAGGACATTAGGGTTCTTTATGACATGTGCACCTTATGTTTATGCCTTTTTCTTACAGTGGTTATTGACTAGGGTTGGGATGTACTAAAAGCAAATTGCCACCGATATTCACAAAACTGAAGTTTTCAGAGTATTGGCTGCATTTGTCATAGAAACCAAGCTCCGGAATGTGACACCTTCTGGAGTTTGGACCCGTTAGGCAATTACATCTATAGATGGTGTTGCATAATAGAAGCCTATTGGGATCGGATTCCTCCCAGTGGCTCCTGTGGTGTGCGCATCATTCAGTGGATATGCACAGGGACTTCAGGGCATAAACCCAGAAGACCTACAACCTATTAACGCCGCTACGCACCTGATAAGTGGCGGGATGTATTGCATCCAAAATGCGATGTGTAGTAATGCACTTTCCCATATACAGTATTAATATGTAGTCAGACAGTCCTCGGTTTAATACACGTGGGCAAAATAGTGGCAGACAAGATTTAGGAAAACTCATGGTCAGTGGTCAGCTCCAAAGATCATACACATGCGGGGAAGATAATGGCTGACAAACTCATAGTCAAGGTTATAAAGGTCTGGTGCACTAGTTTAGTAATCAAAACATCACAGTCTGTACATAGAAATAATAATCAAGAGCCTGGTGTGCATTTCAGAATCAAAGTATCACTGGCAATCACCTAGCCCTGATTGCTAGAAGTGATCCTGTTTTATGCACCAGGGGGCTGGTGATCCGAACTTTTGAGGAACTGTCAGCAATATGTGCATGTGCGGTCTGTACACACTAATGAGAGAGACTTGTACCAGGCCAGACAAGTATGGACTGAGTCTCACATCAAGACAGTGTGAGAGATACAAGAGACATTCCATTACAAGTTTTGGTTGGAAACATATCTAAGCGTGTTTGCACAGCAAGCAATGCTCTTCAGCCCCCTTCTAAACAGGGAATATCACCATAAATGCATCTTTATCAGAAACCCATTTAAATCATACTATCCTTTAGATTAAATCTTTCTTCTGCATATGGGTTCTAAACTAGGCTCATATGTGCGCCTGGCCTTAACTCAGCATTGATCGCTTCATTTCGACATGGTCCAAATTGCTCACTTTTGTTTCTACATTTTTCATGTGCAAAATCTATTGGTTAAAATGTGCAAAACAAGCACAAAATGAATTTGTATTGTGGAATACGTCTTTTTGCATGTTAAATAATTCAGGTTAGTCAGGATACATTTGCCTTCCGCCTAAAATGTAATTTATAATCTGAACAAGTTTAAGTTTTGATTACACATATTTTCTATAATCATTTCTGTCACAGCTCCAAGTACAGACCACAGAATCAGAGCCAATTTACAATTATCAGCCACTGGTGAGGTTCTGTCATGCTGTTTCAGGTGCCTGCAGGCACGTGGCTAGCGCTGCGATAATGGTCTCTGGCTCTGTGGCCAGAACCCGAGATATCAGGGGTTCAGAACAGGTGTGCAGAGGGCAGGACTCTGGTTGTGGAGTTGGCGTGCCTCATGGCCTAGTTTTATCTTGATTTGCATCATGTGATAAGGTTCTCACCAATTCTGGTCAGTCAAGTGATCAGCTGACAGTTGCAACCGAACTGGACTCCTTCACAGGTATAAAACTCCCAGACCAAAAAGGCCAAGGTTGCCAGTGCCACTAATCACACAGCTCTGCATGTGAGCTTTGTACCTGCACTCCTCAGAGTATCCAGTCAGCAACACTGATTCCTGACTATAGCTCTGAATCTCCTAGACGCTTTCCTGTTGTTTCTCCTGATCTCTATAACTTACCAGTTTCATTGGTTCCAGTCCAATACCATTGGTTCCATTCTGATACCAATCTACCATCGGTTCCAGTCTGATACCATTGGTTCCAGTCCAATACCAATCTACCATCGATTTCAGTCAAATATCAACTACCATTGGTTCCAATCCAATACCAATCACCATTGGTTCCAATGTGATGCTAATTACTATAATTTCCAGTCCTATATCAATTACTGTCACTTCCGATTCAGTTCCAGTTACCATCGGGGCCAGTTCATAGCACTTAGTCTGCTAGTCATTTTTCACAGTTTTTTTAGTACTAACTCCACGTGACCCACAAAGGGGGAGGCGATCTGCCAGTCAAGAGCAAATTCCCTTGTGGGAACCCCCGGTGAAACCAGTGGTGAGTTATAATACACATCCCTGCTCTGGGTCTTCGTCAACCACTTTGTGTTAGTTTTAGTTGCCCGCCTTTCACCTCCTGGTATCCTCCAAGCCTCCAGCTATCCAGTTCCAAGTCCCAGCTGAGCTAGTGGCTCTACTGATGTGAAGGAATTACATCAGACCCTCTCACTTTAAACACTCTGCTAATAAAGCTCCTCACAGCTCTGACACTGGTTCGGAGACAAGCACATATCAGATCCTGACAATTTCACTATATCAGTATATGTAAATTAGTTTTTTTTGCCATGTTCACCAGCCACGTGAAATTATCATTGTCTGCTATGGGTCATTAGAGCTCTCTACTCCATTATACATTTGGTGTTCTTTGATGCTTCCTTCTAATTTTTATTTTTTCCCTCCGTTTGTATGCCAGGAAGTTTGATTTTTTTGCCTGATAGCCTGCAGGGGTGCCTTGCCCCTGCTTTGATTTATTTTATTGTTTTCTCTTGTTATTATATTTTCCAGCCTTCTCTTCTTTTTTCCCATTGCAACTCTCTCTCCTTTTCTTCCCAGTTCTCTCTCTCCTCTGTATGACGCTAGAGTGCATTGGTTTGATTTGCTATCAGTGGCGGATGCTGGGTATTATCCAACCTTGTTTGTCTACTATAAGATTATGTTTCAGCATAATGTATATTGCAGGTTTTCCTACTCATATCCCTCACTAGAAATTTACACATTTCTTTGTTAATGTATTTTTATGTCGAGATCTTGCTTTATATACTGGTTTAGATATGCTCTGAAATGTTAGTGGGATAAATTCCCTCATTAGGAGGAAACAATTTCTTACCTATATACAGTACGTAAACTGGGTATGGATGTTGCAATGCTGCAAGAAACTCCTCTTCTACAGGCCGAAATTTTGAAATGTAACATTATGGGTTATTCTGTATTGTCTTACACCGCTTATACTTCCAAGAAATGTGGTATAGTTACATTGGTTAAGAAACAATTGGCCCTTCAATAACACATGTTTATTGCCAAACCCTCTAGGCAATATGTTATTTCTGAGCTTGCTATACAAGGGGAAACATTTACACTATGCAATTTATATGCACCTAATGCCTACTCCAAACTTTTTTTTCCAATTCACACTTGCCAAATTCAGTCTCTTTATTGATTCTTCCTTAATTGTGGGTGGGGATTTTAATATTGTATCCTCCAACTACATGGAGGTATAGTAATTAAGTATACATGCGTACATTGTCACCCAATTCTAAATAAAGAAACTGTCTGAAACTAGTGAAATTAGTGGTTTTACCATTATGTTTGCTGATGTGTTTACTGAAGTAGTCTTTGGAGGAAATATGAGCCACCCGGCACTCATAGCCTATTCCTCCAAGCCATTGTTCTTTTGGGATGGACACCTGACTAACAAATGAGCAGAGCTGATTCGTAAGGTCACAAAGGACATATTTTGGGTCAGGAACATCCTCCTTGATTATGGAGTCATTGGACTTCCAGGTCACAAACAAGTCTTCTGGGTAAAATCCTTTCACCAAGCAAACCAGTGTCAGCTGCTCCTCGTCTGCCTGGCTCTCAGTGGCTGGTGGTAGTACATATATTTTTGGTTGCTTTGTCACATTTGGATCTATGGAAACAAACCGTTATATTACAGTGAGCAACTGATATTGTGACCGGTTAATCTATATTTTAAAACAATTTCAAAAAATACTTCAAAGTTTTTTTATTACCAGCTACAATGCTATATGCTATTATACCACTGATTAATTATATCAAATAAGCAAATAACTTGATCTTGATTGTGTATGTGTATATATATGTGTATATGTGTATATATATATATATATATATATATATTCATGTTGACATGCTGTCAGTGTTCTGATTTAGCCCATGGCACACATGCACAGGATCTAGAGCACTGACATTAATGGGCAGCAGGAGGCAACTTCGTACCTGGAAAGATGCCAGCTGCTTCTCCTCTATGCTGGCAATGGGCAGGGAGTGGTGTGCCAGGCTATGATATCTCTCAGCCTAGCCACACACTACCAGTCTGAAGGGAAAGAATACTGACCCTCCATGTGCCTTATGAGGTTAAAGAGGTGAGGCAAGGCAACACATTAGGGGGTCATTGTTGGATAAGAATGGTTTTCCTAGGGCAGCCAAAGACATGGGCCCGTCCTGTATACTAGGTGTAGGTTGGTATATAACTCACTTGTGAGTTGGAGTTCTTGTGAATTATTCAGTTTGCAGGACAGCTCTGATATGTTTTTCCACTCTTCCAAGGGGATTTGTATTGTGCTTTGAGCCCATGTTGAATTATTATGCAAAATCTGTTCTTTGTGTATTTGCCATGATGTGTTCATTTCTATTCCATTCATTAACCAACGTATGTCATTGCTGAGAATATTGGTTGCACATTTGACTGTAGCAGTTTTGGAAAGAAAGAGCTCCTTGAAGTCCGGCTTCAGGATATAGTGTTCAGGTTTCACAAGTGAATTTTCTGAAAAACAAAATAGTAGGTACTGTAAGTGCGGATAATGATTATATACTTACTGCTTATGAAATAAGGAATATATTTACCTGATTTGTTGAGTGGCGCACTGATTTTCCTCCTAATAAATTCATCAGAAGAGATATGGGCTACAAGGCATGAGTAACTTGTGCCTCTGATCCACTCGCTCTTCAGTACGGTCAGCTGACTGGTGGTGGAGCAGCGCTTTGTATTGCTGTTGCAGTTTGCAGAACTGGAGCTTGTAACATTCTGCATGTTTAGAGAGTCATTGATACTCCAGGTCACAAAGAGATCTTCTGGGTAATAGTCCTGCACCAAACAGACCAAAGTCAGGAGATCCTCCATAATCACGCTCTCATGGGCAGGAGGCAGTAAATATACCACTGGCACCTTCATCTCCTCTGCTTCTGAAACACATTTTATTTTTATTTTTATTATTGTATATGAAAACTTTGTCAGATTAATATCCATCTAAAATATTCTCTAACATTATTGTTGTGATTTATTTTCACAGAGTAAACTTAAAAGTGACATCCTTCATATTCTATTATGTATCCTAAATACCACAGACTGTACATAATTGTGTTATTCTTTAAGAGACAGACTGACTAGAGCTCAGAGGATATTATAATCAGTACTGTATATTGCTGCTACACTGACACAAAACAACTAAGAGACTGTAAAACAATTGCTGAATACATAATAGGGGGGATGTATCAAGCATTGGAGAGTGATTAATTAAAGAAGTTGCCAAAGAAACCAATCAGCTTCTAACTGCAATTTATCTAGCAGTCTTTGAAATGACAGCTGATTGGTTGCTTTGGGCAGCTACTCCATTTTATCTCTATCCCAGGCTTGATACATCTCCCCCACAGACTATGCATACATAAGATACTTTATAGTATTGTGACTTACTGTTTATCCGTATAATGCTCAGCTTTTTCTGAAGGGCTGCCTGTGGCGGTTGTAATATGCAGGAGACGTTTGTAGTGGTGTTCCACTCTTCCAGGGTGACTTGTGCTGTGATCTGTTTCCATGTCACGTTGTTATGTTTGATTTGTGCCTGTGTGCTTTTCTTTGGTAGTCCATTCATTAGTAATTGCATTTTAGTGTCGTCAACATTAATTTTACAGGAAACTGTGGCATTCTTATAATGAAAAAGGTCCTTGAAGGATGGCTTCAATATGTCGCCATCAGGCACTAGCGGGGGATTGAAAAAAAATGAAAAAAATAACCATCTGCTGTTTTGCATGTCTGCCTGGTAAGTCTCGTGGGGAAACGAATAATGTCAAGTCAGTATTGTCTACTATTATGTATGTACATGACCATCCTTTTCATTATTTTAGCCATTTCCATTGTTTTTGTTAAAATTCTGCTGCATTTGGCCTCATTTATGTCTTAAACTGTTCAAGCAAGTGAAGGACATTAGGGTTCTTTATGACATGTGCACCTTATGTTTATGCCTTTTTCTTACAGTGGTTATTGACTAGGGTTGGGATGTACTAAAAGCAAATTGCCACCGATATTCACAAAACTGAAGTTTTCAGAGTATTGGCTGCATTTGTCATAGAAACCAAGCTCCGGAATGTGACACCTTCTGGAGTTTGGACCCGGTAGGCAATTACATCTATAGATGGTGTTGCATAATAGAAGCCTATTGGGATCGGATTCCTCCCAGTGGCTCCTGTGGCGTGCGCATCATTCAGTGGATATGCACAGGGACTTCAGGGCATAAACCCAGAAGACCTACAACCTATTAACGCCGCTACGCACCTGATAAGTGGCGGGATGTATTGCATCCAAAATGCGATGTGTAGTAATGCACTTTCCCATATACAGTATTAATATGTAGTCAGACAGTCCTCGGTTTAATACACGTGGGCAAAATAGTGGCAGACAAGATTTAGGAAAAATCATGGTCAGTGGTCAGCTCCAAAGATCATACACATGCGGGGAAGATAATGGCTGACAAACTCATAGTCAAGGTTATAAAGGTCTGGTGCACTAGTTTAGTAATCAAAACATCACAGTCTGTACATAGAAATAATAATCAAGAGCCTGGTGTGCATTTCAGAATCAAAGTATCACTGTCAATCACCTAGCCCTGATTGCTAGAAGTGATCCTGTTTTATGCACCAGGGGGCTGGTGATCCGAACTTTTGAGGAACTGTCAGCAATATGTGCATGTGCGGTCTGTACACACTAATGAGAGAGACTTGTACCAGGCCAGACAAGTATGGACTGAGTCTCACATCAAGACAGTGTGAGAGATACAAGAGACATTCCATTACAAGTTTTGGTTGGAAACATATCTAAGCGTGTTTGCACAGCAAGCAATGCTCTTCAGCCCCCTTCTAAACAGGGAATATCACCATAAATGCATCTTTATCAGAAACCCATTTAAATCATACTATCCTTTAGATTAAATCTTTCTTCTGCATATGGGTTCTAAACTAGGCTCATATGTGCGCCTGGCCTTAACTCAGCATTGATCGCTTCATTTCGACATGGTCCAAATTGCTCACTTTTGTTTCTACATTTTTCATGTGCAAAATCTATTGGTTAAAATGTGCAAAACAAGCACAAAATGAATTTGTATTGTGGAATACGTCTTTTTGCATGTTAAATAATTCAGGTTAGTCAGGATACATTTGCCTTCCGCCTAAAATGTAATTTATAATCTGAACAAGTTTAAGTTTTAATTACACATATTTTCTATAATCATTTCTGTCACAGCTCCAAGTACAGACCACAGAATCAGAGCCAATTTACAATTATCAGCCACTGGTGAGGTTCTGTCATGCTGTTTCAGGTGCCTGCAGGCACGTGGCTAGCGCTGCGATAATGGTCTCTGGCTCTGTGGCCAGAACCCGAGATATCAGGGGTTCAGAACAGGTGTGCAGAGGGCAGGACTCTGGTTGTGGAGTTGGCGTGCCTCATGGCCTAGTTTTATCTTGATTTGCATCATGTGATAAGGTTCTCACCAATTCTGGTCAGTCAAGTGATCAGCTGACAGTTGCAACCGAACTGGACTCCTTCACAGGTATAAAACTCCCAGACCAAAAAGGCCAAGGTTGCCAGTGCCACTAATCACACAGCTCTGCATGTGAGCTTTGTACCTGCACTCCTCAGAGTATCCAGTCAGCAACACTGATTCCTGACTATAGCTCTGAATCTCCTAGACGCTTTCCTGTTGTTTCTCCTGATCTCTATAACTTACTAGTTTCATTGGTTCCAGTCCAATACCATTGGTTCCATTCTGATACCAATCTACCATCGGTTCCAGTCTGATACCATTGGTTCCAGTCCAATACCAATCTACCATCGATTTTAGTCAAATATCAACTACCATTGGTTCCAATCCAATACCAATCACCATTGGTTCCAATGTGATGCTAATTACTATAATTTCCAGTCCTATATCAATTACTGTCACTTCCGATTCAGTTCCAGTTACCATCGGGGCCAGTTCATAGCACTTAGTCTGCTAGTCATTTTTCACAGTTTTTTTAGTACTAACTCCACGTGACCCACAAAGGGGGAGGCGATCTGCCAGTCAAGAGCAAATTCCCTTGTGGGAACCCCCGGTGAAACCAGTGGTGAGTTATAATACACATCCCTGCTCTGGGTCTTCGTCAACCACTTTGTGTTAGTTTTAGTTGCCCGCCTTTCACCTCCTGGTATCCTCCAAGCCTCCAGCTATCCAGTTCCAAGTCCCAGCTGAGCTAGTGGCTCTACTGATGTGAAGGAATTACATCAGACCCTCTCACTTTAAACACTCTGCTAATAAAGCTCCTCACAGCTCTGACACTGGTTCGGAGACAAGCACATATCAGATCCTGACAATTTCACTATATCAGTATATGTAAATTAGTTTTTTTTGCCATGTTCACCAGCCACGTGAAATTATCATTGTCTGCTATAGGTCATTAGAGCTCTCTACTCCATTATACATTTGGTGTTCTTTGATGCTTCCTTCTAATTTTTATTTTTTCCCTCCGTTTGTATGCCAGGAAGTTTGATTTTTTTGCCTGATAGCCTGCAGGGGTGCCTTGCCCCTGCTTTGATTTATTTTATTGTTTTCTCTTGTTATTATATTTTCCAGCCTTCTCTTCTTTTTTCCCATTGCAACTCTCTCTCCTTTTCTTCCCAGTTCTCTCTCTCCTCTGTATGACGCTAGAGTGCATTGGTTTGATTTGCTATCAGTGGCGGATGCTGGGTATTATCCAACCTTGTTTGTCTACTATAAGATTATGTTTCAGCATAATGTATATTGCAGGTTTTCCTACTCATATCCCTCACTAGAAATTTACACATTTCTTTGTTAATTTATTTTTATGTCGAGATCTTGCTTTATATACTGGTTTAGATATGCTCTGAAATGTTAGTGGGATAAATTCCCTCATTAGGAGGAAACAATTTCTTACCTATATACAGTACGTAAACTGGGTATGGATGTTGCAATGCTGCAAGAAACTCCTCTTCTACAGGCCGAAATTTTGAAATGTAACATTATGGGTTATTCTGTATTGTCTTACACCGCTTATACTTCCAAGAAATGTGGTATAGTTACATTGGTTAAGAAACAATTGGCCCTTCAATAACACATGTTTATTGCCAAACCCTCTAGGCAATATGTTATTTCTGAGCTTGCTATACAAGGGGATACATTTACACTATGCAATTTATATGCACCTAATGCCTACTCCAAACTTTTTTTTCCAATTCACACTTGCCAAATTCAGTCTCTTTATTGATTCTTCCTTAATTGTGGGTGGGGATTTTAATATTGTATCCTCCAACTACATGGAGGTATAGTAATTAAGTATACATGCGTACATTGTCACCCAATTCTAAATAAAGAAACTGTCTGAAACTAGTGAAATTAGTGGTTTTACCATTATGTTTGCTGATGTGTTTACTGAAGTAGTCTTTGGAGGAAATATGAGCCACCCGGCACTCATAGCCCATTCCTCCAAGCCATTGTTCTTTTGGGATGGACACCTGACTAACAAATGAGCAGAGCTGATTCGTAAGGTCACAAAGGACATATTTGGGGTCAGGAACATCCTCCTTGATTATGGAGTCATTGGACTTCCAGGTCACAAACAAGTCTTCTGGGTAAAATCCTTTCACCAAGCAAACCAGTGTCAGCTGCTCCTCGTCTGCCTGGCTCTCAGTGGCTGGTGGTAGTACATATATTTTTGGTTGCTTTGTCACATTTGGATCTATGGAAACAAACCGTTATATTACAGTGAGCAACTGATATTGTGACCGGTTAATCTATATTTTAAAACAATTTAAAAAAATACTTCAAAGTTTTTTATTACCAGCTACAATGCTATATGCTATTATACCACTGATTAATTATATCAAATAAGCAAATAACTTGATCTTGATTGTGTATGTGTATATATATGTGTATATGTATATAATAAGATTTTACTTACCGATAAATCTATTTCTCGGAGTCCGTAGTGGATGCTGGGGTTCCTGAAAGGACCATGGGGAATAGCGGCTCCGCAGGAGACAGGGCACAAAAAGTAAAGCTTTTCCAGATCAGGTGGTGTGCACTGGCTCCTCCCCCTATGACCCTCCTCCAGACTCCAGTTAGGTACTGTGCCCGGACGAGCGTACACAATAAGGGAGGATTTTGAATCCCGGGTAAGACTCATACCAGCCACACCAATCACACCGTACAACTTGTGATCTAAACCCAGTTAACAGTATGATAACAGCGGAGCCTCTGAAAGATGGCTGCCTTCAACAATAACCCGAATTAGTTAACAATAACTATGTACAATTATTGCAGATAATCCGCACTTGGGATGGGCGCCCAGCATCCACTACGGACTCCGAGAAATAGATTTATCGGTAAGTAAAATCTTATTTTCTCTATCGTCCTAGTGGATGCTGGGGTTCCTGAAAGGACCATGGGGATTATACCAAAGCTCCCAAACGGGCGGGAGAGTGCGGATGACTCTGCAGCACCGAATGAGAGAACTCCAGGTCCTCCTTAGCCAGAGTATCAAATTTGTAAAATTTTACAAACGTGTTCTCCCCTGACCACGTAGCTGCTCGGCAGAGTTGTAATGCCGAGACCCCTCGGGCAGCCGCCCAAGATGAGCCCACCTTCCTTGTGGAGTGGGCCTTTACAGATTTAGGCTGTGGCAGGCCTGCCACAGAATGTGCAAGTTGGATTGTGCTACAGATCCAACGAGCAATCGTCTGCTTAGACGCAGGAGCACCCATCTTGTTGGGTGCATACAATATAAACAACGAGTCAGATTTTCTGACTCCAGCTGTCCTTGCAATATATATTTTTAATGCTCTGACAACGTCCAGTAACTTGGAGTCCTCCAAGTCACTTGTAGCCGCAGGCACTACAATAGGCTGGTTCAGATGAAATGCTGACACCACCTTAGGGAGAAAATGCGGACGAGTCCGCAGTTCTGCCCTGTCCGAATGGAAAATCAGATATGGGCTTTTGTAAGATAAAGCTGCCAGTTCTGACACTCTCCTGGCCGAAGCCAGGGCTAGAAGCATGGTCACTTTCCATGTGAGATATTTCAAATCCACCTTTTTTAGTGGTTCAAACCAATGAGATTTTAGAAATTCCAAAACCACATTGAGATCCCACGGTGCCACTGGAGGCACCACAGGCGGCTGTATATGCAGCACTCCCTTAACAAAGGTCTGGACTTCAGGGACTGAAGCCAATTCTTTTTGAAAGAAAATCGACAGGGCCGAAATTTGAACCTTAATAGATCCCAATTTGAGACCCATAGACAATCCTGATTGCAGGAAATGTAGGAATCGACCCAGTTGAAATTCCTCCGTCGGAGCACTCCGATCTTCGCACCACGCAACATATTTTCGCCAAATTCGGTGATAATGTTGCACGGTTACTTCCTTCCTCGCTTTAATCAAAGTAGGAATGACTTCTTCCGGCATGCCTTTTTCCTTTAGGATCCGGCGTTCAACCGCCATGCCGTCAAACGCAGCCGCGGTAAGTCTTGAAACAGACAGGGACCCTGCTGAAGCAAGTCCCTCCTTAGAGGTAGAGGCCACGGATCTTCCGTGATCATCTCTTGAAGTTCCGGGTACCAAGTCCTTCTTGGCCAATCCGGAACCACTAGTATCGTTCTCACGCCTCTTTGCCGTATAATTCTCAATACTTTTGGTATGAGAGGCAGAGGAGGAAACACATACACCGACTGGTACACCCAAGGCGTTACCAGCGCGTCCACAGCTATTGCCTGCGGATCTCTTGACCTGGCGCAATACCTGTCCAGTTTTTTGTTGAGGCGAGACGCCATCATGTCCACCATCGGTCTTTCCCAACGGGTTACCAGCATGTGGAAGACTTCTGGATGAAGTCCCCACTCTCCCGGGTGAAGATCGTGTCTGCTGAGGAAGTCTGCTTCCCAGTTGTCCACTCCCGGGATGAAACACTGCTGACAGTGCTATCACATGATTCTCTGCCCAGCGAAGAATCCTTGCAGCTTCTGCCATTGCACTCCTGCTTCTTGTGCCGCCCTGTCTGTTCACATGGGCGACTGCCGTGATGTTGTCCGACTGGATCAACACCGGTTTTCCTTGAAGCAGAGGTTCTGCCTGGCTTAGAGCATTGTATATTGCTCTTAGTTCCAATATGTTTATGTGAAGAGACGTTTCCAGGCTCGTCCATACTCCCTGGAAGTTTCTTCCTTGTGTGACTGCTCCCCAGCCTCTCAGGCTGGCGTCCGTGGTCACCAGGATCCAATCCTGTATGCCGAATCTGCGGCCCTCCAATAGATGAGGACTCTGCAACCACCACAGAAGAGACACCCTTGTCCTTGGAGACAGGGTTATCCGTAGGTGCATCTGAAGATGCGACCCTGACCATTTGTCCAACAGATCCCTTTGGAAAATTCTTGCGTGGAATCTGCCGAATGGAATTGCTTCGTAAGAAGCCACCATTTTTCCCAGGACTCTTGTGCATTGATGTACAGACACCTTTCCTGGTTTTAGGAGGTTCCTGACAAGCTCGGATAACTCCTTGGCTTTTTCCTCCGGGAGAAAAACCTTTTTCTGAACCGTGTCCAGAATCATCCCTAGGAACAGCAGACGAGTTGTCGGCATTAACTGGGATTTTGGAATATTCAGAATCCACCCGTGCTGTTTTAGCACTTCTTGAGACAGTGCTAATCCCATCTCTAGCTGTTCTCTGGACCTTGCCCTTATTAGGAGATCGTCCAAGTATGGGATAATTAATACGCCTTTTCTTCGAAGAAGAATCATCATCTCGGCCATTACCTTTGTAAAGACCCGAGGTGCCGTGGACAATCCGAACGGCAGCGTCTGAAACTGATAGTGACAGTTTTGTACAACGAACCTGAGGTACCCCTGGTGTGAGGGGTAAATTGGAACGTGGAGATACGCATCCTTGATGTCCAAGGATACCATAAAGTCCCCCTCTTCCAGGTTCGCTATCACTGCTCTGAGTGACTCCATCTTGAACTTGAACTTCTTTATGTACAGGTTCAAGGACTTCAGATTTAGAATAGGCCTTACCGAGCCATCCGGCTTCGGTACCACAAAAAGAGTGGAATAATACCCCTTCCCTTGTTGTAGAAGAGGTACCTTGACTATCACCTGCTGAGAGTACAGCTTGTGAATGGCTTCCAAAACCGTCTCCCTTTCGGAGGGGGACGTTGGTAAAGCAGACTTCAGGAAACGGCGAGGTGGATCTGTCTCTAATTCCAACCTGTACCCCTGAGATATTATCTGCAGGATCCAGGGATCTACTTGCGAGTGAGCCCACTGCGCGCTGTAATTTTTGAGACGACCCCCCACCGTCCCCGAGTCCGCTTGAGAAGCCCCAGCGTCATGCTGAGGCTTTTGTAGAAGCCGGGGAGGGCTTCTGTTCCTGGGAAGGAGCTGCCTGTTGCTGTCTCTTCCCTCGACCTCTGCCTCGTGGCAGATATGAATAGCCCTTTGCTCTCTTATTTTTAAAGGAACGAAAGGGCTGCGGTTGAAAGGTCGGTGCCTTTTTCTGTTGGGGAGTGACTTGAGGTAGAAAGGTGGATTTCCCGGCTGTAGCCGTGGCCACCAAATCTGATAGACCGACTCCAAATAACTCCTCCCCTTTATACTGCAAAACTTCCATATGCCGTTTTGAGTCCGCATCGCCTGTCCACTGTCGCGTCCATAAAGTTCTTCTGGCCGAAATGGACATAGCACTTACCCGTGATGCCAGTGTGCAGATATCCCTCTGTGCATCACGCATATAAAGAAATGCATCCTTTATTTGTTCTAACGACAGTAAAATATTGTCCCTGTCCAGGGTATCAATATTTTCAATCAGGGACTCTGACCAAACTACCCCAGCACTGCACATCCAGGCAGTCGCTATAGCTGGTCGTAGTATAACACCTGCATGTGTGTATATACTTTTTTGGATATTTTCCATCCTCCTATCTGATGGATTTTTAAGTGCGGCCGTCTCAGGAGAGGGTAACGCCACTTGTTTAGATAAGCGTGTTAGCGCCTTGTCCACCCTAGGAGGTGTTTCCCAGCGCTCCCTAACCTCTGGCGGGAAAGGGTATAATGCCAATAATTTCTTTGAAATTATCAGCTTTTTATCAGGGGCAACCCACGCTTCATTACACACGTCATTTAATTCTTCTGATTCAGGAAAAACTATAGGTAGTTTTTTCACACCCCACATAATACCCTGTTTAGTGGTACCTGTAGTATCAGCTAAATGTAACGCCTCCTTCATTGCCAAAATCATATAACGTGTGGCCCTACTGGAAAATACGGTTGATTCGTCACCGTCACCACTGGAGTCATCGCCTGTGTCTGGGTCTGTGTCGACCGACTGAGGCAAAGGGCGTTTCACAGCCCCTGACGGTGTTTGAGTCGCCTGGACAGGCACTAATTGATTGTCCGGCCGTCTCATGTCGTCAAACGACTGCTTTAGCGTGTTGACACTATCCCGTAGTTCCATAAATAAAGGCATCCATTCTGGTGTCGACTCCCTAGGGGGTGACATCCTCATATTTGGCAATTGCTCCGCCTCCACGCCAATATCGTCCTCATACATGTCGACACACACGTACCGACACACAGCAGACACACAGGGAATGCTCCTAACGAAGACAGGACCCACTAGCCCTTTGGGGAGACAGAGGGAGAGTTTGCCAGCACACACCAAAAGCGCTATATATATATATCAGGGATAGCCTTATAATAAGTGCTCCCTTATAGCTGCTTTGTTATATCAAAATATCGCCATAAATTTGCCCCCCCTCTCTGTTTTACCCTGTTTCTGTAGTGCAGTGCAGGGGAGAGACTTGGGAGCCGTCCTGACCAGCGGAGCTGTGAGAGGAAATGGCGCCGTGTGCTGAGGAGATAGGCCCCGCCCCTTTTCTGGCGGGCTCGTCTCCCGCTATTTAGAGAAATCAGGCAGGGGTTAAATATCTCCATATAGCCTCTGGGGGCTATATGTGAGGTATTTTTAGCCTTTATATAGGTTACATTTGCCTCCCAGGGCGCCCCCCTCCCAGCGCCCTGCACCCTCAGTGACTGCCGTGTGAAGTGTGCTGAGAGGAAAATGGCGCACAGCTGCAGTGCTGTGCGCTACCTTTAGAAGACTGCAGGAGTCTTCAGCCGCCGATTCTGGACCTCTTCTGACTTCAGCATCTGCAAGGGGGCCGGCGGCGCGGCTCCGGTGACCATCCAGGCTGTACCTGTGATCGTCCCTCTGGAGCTTGATGTCCAGTAGCCAAGAAGCCAATCCATCCTGCACGCAGGTGAGTTGACTCCTTCTCCCCTCAGTCCCTCGCTGCAGTGATCCTGTTGCCAGCAGGAATCACTGTAAAATAAAAAACCTAGCTAAACTTTTTCTAAGCAGCTCTTTAGGAGAGCCACCTAGATTGCACCCTTCTCGGCCGGGCACAAAAATCTAACTGGAGTCTGGAGGAGGGTCATAGGGGGAGGAGCCAGTGCACACCACCTGATCTGGAAAAGCTTTACTTTTTGTGCCCTGTCTCCTGCGGAGCCGCTATTCCCCATGGTCCTTTCAGGAACCCCAGCATCCACTAGGACGATAGAGAAATATATATATATATATATATATTCATGTTGACATGCTGTCAGTGTTCTGATTTAGCCCATGGCACACATGCACAGGATCTAGAGCACTGACATTAATGGGCAGCAGGAGGCAACTTCGTACCTGGAAAGATGCCAGCTGCTTCTCCTCTATGCTGGCAATGGGCAGGGAGTGGTGTGCCAGGCTATGATATCTCTCAGCCTAGCCACACACTACCAGTCTGAAGGGAAAGAATACTGACCCTCCATGTGCCTTATGAGGTTAAAGAGGTGAGGCAAGGCAACACATTAGGGGGTCATTGTTGGATAAGAATGGTTTTCCTAGGGCAGCCAAAGACATGGGCCCGTCCTGTATACTAGGTGTAGGTTGGTATATAACTCACTTGTGAGTTGGAGTTCTTGTGAATTATTCAGTTTGCAGGACAGCTCTGATATGTTTTTCCACTCTTCCAAGGGGATTTGTATTGTGCTTTGAGCCCATGTTGAATTATTATGCAAAATCTGTTCTTTGTGTATTTGCCATGATGTGTTCATTTCTATTCCATTCATTAACCAACGTATGTCATTGCTGAGAATATTGGTTGCACATTTGACTGTAGCAGTTTTGGAAAGAAAGAGCTCCTTGAAGTCCGGCTTCAGGATATAGTGTTCAGGTTTCACAAGTGAATTTTCTGAAAAACAAAATAGTAGGTACTGTAAGTGCGGATAATGATTATATACTTGCTGCTTATGAAATAAGGAATATATTTACCTGATTTGTTGAGTGGCGCACTAATTTTCCTCCTAATAAATTCATCAGAAGAGATATGGGCTACAAGGCATGAGTAACTTGTGCCTCTGATCCACTCGCTCTTCAGTACGGTCAGCTGACTGGTGGTGGAGCAGCGCTTTGTATTGCTGTTGCAGTTTGCAGAACTGGAGCTTGTAACATTCTGCATGTTTAGAGAGTCATTGATACTCCAGGTCACAAAGAGATCTTCTGGGTAATAGTCCTGCACCAAACAGACCAAAGTCAGGAGATCCTCCATAATCACGCTCTCATGGGCAGGAGGCAGTAAATATACCACTGGCACCTTCATCTCCTCTGCTTCTGAAACACATTTTATTTTTATTTTTATTATTGTATATGAAAACTTTGTCAGATTAATATCCAGCTAAAATATTCTCTAACATTATTGTTGTGATTTATTTTCACAGAGTAAACTTAAAAGTGACATCCTTCATATTCTATTATGTATCCAATTAAATACCACAGACTGTACATAATTGTGTTATTCTTTAAGAGACAGACTGACTAGAGCTCAGAGGATATTATAATCAGTACTGTATATTGCTGCTACACTGACACAAAACAACTAAGAGACTGTAAACCAATTGCTGAATACATACAGTAATAGGGGGATGTATCAAGCATTGGAGAGTGATTAATTGAAGAAGTTGCCAAAGAAACCAATCAGCTTCTAACTGCAATTTATCTAGCAGTCTTTGAAATGACAGCTGATTGGTTGCTTTGGGCAGCTACTCCATTTTATCTCTATCCCAGGCTTGATACATCTCCCCCACAGACTATGCATACATAAGATACTTTATAGTATTGTGACTTACTGTTTATCCGTATAATGCTCAGCTTTCTTTGAAGGGCTGCCTGTGGCGGTTGTAATATGCAGGAGACGTTTGTAGTGGTGTTCCACTCTTCCAGGGTGACTTGTGCTGTGATCTGTTTCCATGTCACGTTGTTATGTTTGATTTGTGCCTGTGTGCTTTTCTTTGGTAGTCCATTCATTAGTAATTGCATTTTAGTGTCGTCAACATTAATTTTACAGGAAACTGTGGCATTCTTATAATGAAAAAGGTCCTTGAAGGATGGCTTCAATATGTCACCATCAGGCACTAGCAGGGGATTGAAAAAAAATGAAAAAATAACCATCTGCTGTTTTGCATGTCTGCCTGGTAAGGCTCGTGGGGGACGAATAATGTCAAGTCAGTATTGTCTACTATTATGTATGTACATGACCATCCTTTTCATTATTTTAGCCATTTCCATTGTTTTTGTTAAAATTCTGCTGCATTTGGCCTCATTTATGTCTTAAACTGTTCAAGCAAGTGAAGGACATTAGGGTTCTTTATGACATGTGCACCTTATGTTTATGCCTTTTTCTTACAGTGGTTATTGACTAGGGTTGGGATGTACTAAAAGCAAATAACTGACGTTTTCAGAGTATTGGCTGCATTTGTCATAGAAACCAAGCTCCGGAATGTGACACCTTCTGGAGTTTGGACCCGTTACGCAATAACATCTATAGATGGTGTTGCATAATAGAAGCCTATTGGGATCGGATTCCTCCCAGTGGCTCCTGTGGTGTGCGCATCATTCAGTGGATATGCACAGGGACTACAGGTCATAAACCCAGAAGACCTACAACCTATTAACGCCGCTACGCACCTGATAAGTGGCGGGATGTAGTGCATCCAAAATGCGATGTGTAGTAATGCACTTTCCCATATACAGTATTAATATGTAGTCAGACAGTACTGGGTTTAATACACGTGGGCAAAGTAGTGGTCAGTGGTCAGCTCCAAAGATCATACACATGCGGGGAAGATAATGGCTGACAAACTCATAGTCAAGGTTATAAAGGTCTGGTGCACTAGTTTAGTAATCAAAACATCACAGTCTGTACATAGAAATAATAATCAAGAGCCTGGTGTGCATTTCAGAAACAAAGTATCACTGGCAATCACCTAGCTCTGATTGCTAGATGTCATCCTGTTTTACGGCACCAGGGGGCGGTGATCCGAAGTTTTGAGGAACTGTCAGCAATATGTGCATGTGCGGTCTGTACTCACTAATGAGAGAGACTTGTACCAGGCCAGACAAGTATGGACTGAGTCTCACTTCAGGACAGTCTGAAAGGTACAAGAGAAATTCCATGACAAATTTTGGTAGCAAACATTTCTAAGTGTGTTTGCACAGCAAGCAATGCTCTTCAGCCCCCTGCTAAACAGAGAATATCACCGTAAATGCATCTTCATCAAAAACCCATTTAAATCATACTATCCTTTAGATTAAATCTCTTCTGCATATGGGTTCTAAACTAGGGTCATATGTGCGCCTGGCCTTAACTCAGCATTGATCGCTCCATTTCGACATGGTCTAATTAGAATACATAACATTTTTCACACTTTTGTTTCCACACTTTTATGTGCAAAATCCATTGGTTAAAATGTACAAAACAAGCACAAAATGAATTTGTATTGTGGAATACGTCTTTTTGCATGTTAAATAATTCAGGTTAGTCAGGATACATGTGCTTTCCACCTAAAATGTAATTTATAATCTGAACAAGTTTAAGTTTTGATTACACATATTTCTATAATCATTTCTGTCACAGCTCCAAGTACAGACCACAGAATCAGACCCCATTTACTACCTGTCCAGCCACTGGTGAGATTCCAGCGCTGCGAAGATGGTCTCTGCTGCCAGAACCCGCTCTATCAGGGGTTCAGAACCAGTGGTGCAAGTATGCGGGTATGTTTGAGTACGGAGTACCTATACGATTTTGACAGTGGGTACTCAGTACCACCTGCCACACACTTTGCCATTACGACAATTATAATGCACCACAAAGCAACAAGACCACGGTGCTTGGCAGCATGACAGCTCCTTCCACTTTGTCAGGTTTGCTGGGAGTATGACAGTGGCTGTATTTTCCTGTTATAATGGAGGCATTACTATATATTGTTATTAAATTGGGGGCATTACTATATATTTCTATTATACTGGAGGTATCACTATATATTTCTATTATACTGGAGGCATTACTATATATGTTTAGCCTTGCCTCCAGATAAAAAAAAAAAAAAAAGGTCTGTCGTGTGGCAATGCCACTAGTGTATTTTAGCCACTCCCACTAGCAGCATGTGGCCACGCCCACTCGCAACACATGCCCATGCCCATTTTTTGGCACTCAGTACCACTAAGAAAATATTTCTACTTGCACCATTGTTCAGAACAGGTGTGCAGAGGGCAGGACTCTGGTTGTGGAGTTGGCGTGCCTCATGGCCTAGTTTTATCTTGCTTTGCATCATGTGATAAGTTTCCCACCAATTCTGGTCAGTTAGGTGATCAGCTGACAGGCGCAACTGATCTGGACTCCTGCACAGGTATAAAACTCCCAGACCAATAAGGCCAAGGTTGCCAGTGCCACAAGTCACACAGCTCTGCATGTGAGCTTTGTACCTGCACTCCTCAGAGTATCCAGTCAGCAACACTGATTCCTGACTATGGTGGTCATTCCGAGTTGTTCGCTCGTTATTTTTTTATCGCAACGGAGCGATTAGCCGCTAATGCGCATGCGCAATGTCCGCACTGCGACTGCGCCAAGTAAATTTGCTGTGCAGTTAGGTATTTTACTCACGGCATTACAAGGTTTTTTCTTCGTTCTGGTGATCGGAGTGTGATTGACAGGAAGTGGGTGTTTCTGGGCGGAAACAGGCCGTTTTATGGGTGTGTGCGAAAAAACGCTACCGTTTCTGGGGAAAAAACGTGGGAGTGGCTGGAGAAACAGAGGAGTGTCTGGACGAACGCTGGGTGTGTTTGTGACGTCAAACCAGGAACGACAAGCACTGAACTGATCGCAGATGCCGAGTAAGTCTGGAGCTACTCAGAAACTGCTAAGAACTGTCTATTCGCAATTTTGAGAATCTTTCGTTCGCAATTTTACTATGCTAAGATTTACTCCCAGTAGGCGGCGGCTTAGCGTGTGCAAAGCTGCTAAAAGCAGCTAGCGAGCGAACAACTCGGAATGAGGGCCCATAGCTCTGAATCTCTTGTTGTTTCTTCTGATCTCTATAACTAACTAGTACCATTGGTTCCAGTCCGATACCATTGGTCCCAGTCCAATACCAATCCACAATCGGTTCCAATCTGATACCATTTGTTCCAGTCCAATACCAATCTACCATCAATTCCAGTCCGATATCAACTACCATTGGCTCCAATCCAATACTAATTACCATTGTCTCCAGTCATATATCAATTACTGTCACTTCCGGTTCAGTTCCAGTTACCATCGGTACCTTGTTTATAGGACTTAGTCTGCAAGTCATTTCTCACAGTTCATTTAGTACTAATTTCAAGTGACTCACAAAGGGGACGCCGATTGGCCTGTTAAGACCAAATTCCCTTGCGGAATACCCTGGTGAAAACCACTGGCAAGTTATACTCCACACATCCCTGCTCTGGGTCTCCGTCAACAACTTGGTGTTTGTTTTAGTTCCCCGCCTTTTACCTCCTGGTATCCTCCAAGCCATCAGCTATCCAGTTCCAAGTCCCAGCTGAGCTAGTGACTCTACTGATGCGAAGAAATTACAGCAGACCCTCTCACTTTCAACACTCTGCTAATCAAGCTCCTCACAGCTCTGACACTGGTTTAGGATACACCCACTTACCAGATCCTGACAATTTTGCTATATCAGTATATGTAAATTAGTTTTTGCCATGTTTACCAGCCATGTGAAATGATTATTGTCTGCTACGGGTCATTAGAGCCCTTTACTCTGTTATACATTTGGTGTTTATTGATGCTTGCTTCTTATTTTTATTTTTTTTCTCTTTTTGTATGCCAGGAAATTTGATTTTATGCCTGATGGTCTGCAGGGGAGCATTGTCCCTGCTTTGATTTATTTTGTTGTTTTCTCTTGTTATTATATTTTCCAGCCTTATCCTCTTTTTCCCCTTTACAACTCTCTCCCCTTTTCTTCCCAGTTCTCTCTCTCACCTGTATGACGCTAGAGTGCACTGGTTCGATTTGCTATCAGTGGCGGATGCTGGTTATTATATAACCTTGTTAGTTTACTATAAGATTATGTTTCAGCATAATGTATATTGCAGGTTTTCCTACTCATAGCCCTCACTAGAAATGTACACACTGCTTAGTTAATCTTTTTTATGTCGAGATCTCGCTTTATATACTGTTTTAGATATGCTCTGAAATGACCCCTCTTAAAATCTGTTTTTGGAATGTTAGTGGGATAAATTCCCTCATTAGGAGGAAACAATTTCTTACCTATATACAGTACTTAAACTGGGTATGGATGTTGCAATGCTGCAAGAAACTCCTCTACTACAGGCCAAAATTTTGAAAGTTAACATCATGGGTTATTCTGTATTGTCTTACACCGCTTATACTTCCAAGAAACGTGGTATAGTTACATTGGTTAAGAACCAATTGGTCCCTCAATAACACATGTTTTTTGCCAAACTCTTTAGGCAATATGTTATTCCTGAGCTTGCTATACAAGGGGATAAATTTACACTGTGCAATTTATACGCACCTAGTGCCTACTCCAAACTTTTTTCCAAGCCATACTTGCCAAACTCAGTCTCTTTATTGATTCTCCTACAACATGGTTCGCCAACATTAACTTGCCATCACTGTTGCCCATCTTTGCTTAGTATACCCTTGTTTGGCTTCTGACCTCCAGTTGGTAAATGTATGGAAGGTATTTCATCCCACCAACAGAGAGTTCATGTGTGTGTCCTTTGCTCATGCCACTTTGTCTTTCATAGATTACTTACTACTGTCGGATAAACTTGTGTCCAGAGTTAAGGACTCTGGTATTGAACCAATTGGGTTATATGAGCATGACTTGATTTCGTTTTCCCTCATTCCAGTGACTGATTGTGGTTCTTATAGACTGTGCAGGATTCCCATCCTATCTAGCTAATTCAGTTAAATGTCAAAATATGTTGGAGGCAAAGTGGCGTGAATATGTGTTTAATAATGTTGATCATGTAGACACCCCTTCCTTCTACTGGCAGGCTGCTAAATCTGTTTTTAGAGGGGAGATTATTGCATATGTGTCCAAACATAAAAGAGATTGTGTGCAGCTATACATACAAGCCAACGCTGACCTTAATGTTTCCATTTAAGACTTTAAATCCTGCACCTCCCCATCTTCCTGTGAAGTATATCAGAAAGCCTAGTCTCATTTTGGTGACGTATTAGATCAACTTGCCTCCCATCACACATTCTGTAAAAATTGCCAATTCTACTAACATGGTAAAAAATGAGGAAGACTTTCGTCTAACTTGCTACATAGCCACACTACCCCTTCTTCTATTTCCTCTCTTTGAGCTCATGATGGTGTTCAGGTGTGGAAGGGCCAGGACATTGCTAACCTGCTTGGGGCTTTTTATGAGGACCTATAAACTCAGCCACGTATAGCTCTGGCTCCGAAATCCGAGTTTTGGGATCATGTAATTTTACCATTGATATCGTCGGCACATGCTGTTACGCACACCAGTGCTAACAGGAGTATACCGGTGTATGAACAGAGAGGGATGCAAAGCAAACGAACTCACAGACAGTATAACATAACATACACAGGAGGTGATGGAATAACTAATAAACACAAAGTGAACAGAGAAGCCCAAAGGCTCAGGAACTGGGTGTCTCCCTAGTGTCAGGAATGCTCAGATGGAATAGAGCGGACAATGAAGCGAGATGTAGTGATTTAACATGTGGAGCACCTGAAATGATGTTGCTAAGAGCAACAGAAAACCCCCCAAAGGGTTACCAACGGGTGTGGGAATAAACTCCTTGGTCAGAGATAGAAATATAGACACAAGAAGAGTATCCACAATCCTAACCCCCACTTGCAGGGCACAGGTTCAGCTTACTGCCACTAAACTGACACCTGGACGCCCTGCACAGTGAGGGAGGATTAAACAAGCAGGTCTGAGAGTACAGCCGCAAACCTGCTGGGTTCACAGAATAGCAAAAGAACCCCAGCAGGTTAAACAACTGAATCCAGTCTTACTGCTAGGTCCGGATTGGCAGAATGAAGTACCGAATCCCAAGGCCTATTTGCAGTAAGCAACAAGTAAATACAAAGTCACACAGTACTAGCTAACTCTCTGGAACTGACTAACAAACAAAGATTCAGCAGCATTTGCCTAGCCTGAGAGGATGGTTTATATAGCAGGTGCTGTCCACGCCCCACTCAGACCTCACAGACTGTGAGCACAAAACCAGCGCCGGATTCCCTGCCGTGCACAGAGCCTGTAACCACTACACAGTAAAAACCCGGACCGGAGTATCAGCTGCGCTCAGGTTACTTCGCTAACACTTGCCTCCCGGTTGCCATGGCGACGTGGCAGCACAGAGCAGGAGATCCTAACAGTACCCCCCCTCTGACGAGGGGTCAAAGAACCCCTACCACCGGGTTTATCGGGGAACTGCGAGAAGAAAGAGCGTATCAGTCTGGGGGCATGAAGATCACAACTGCGCACCCACGACCGCTCCTCCGGGCCATACCCCTTCCAGTGCACCAAAAATGACAGCCGACCCCGAACCATCTTGGAGTCAAGAACCCTCTCAACCACAAACTCCCTCTGACCCCGTATCAGAAGAGGAGACGGTCTTCCACTGGAAGAAGGATTACTAACCGCCAGTTTTAAAAGGGAACAATGAAATGTTTTATTGATACCCAATGAACGGGGCAGATCTAACTGAAATGCCACCGGATTGATAACCCTGGTGATCTTATAAGGGCCGATGAACCGGGGGCCTAACTTATGAGATGGCTGTCTCAACTTCAAATTCTTGGTGGACAACCAGACGAAGTCTCCTAATTTGAAGCTGCAGGGTCTTCTCCGCTTATCAAAAACCCTTTTGGTCACTAATGACACAGACACAAGGACTTTCTTCACTTTCCTCCAAATACCCCTAAGGGTCGAAACCACAGAGGAACCACCAGGCGTGGAATCCAGGGGGTCAAAAGAATTGGCCTTAGGATGATGCCCATACACACAAAGGAAGGGAGAGATCCCTGTAGCAGAGTGAGCCGCGTTGTTATAGGCAAACTCCGCCATGGACAGATGAGCAACCCAGTCAGTATGACACTTGGAGACATAACACCTGAGGAACTGCTCCAAGGACTGGTTCACCCTCTCAGTCTGCCCATTAGACTGTGGATGGTAGCCTGACGACAAGCTCACAGAAATCTGGAGATCAGAACAAAATGCCCTCCAGAATTTGGCCACAAACTGGGACCCACGGTCAGAGACCACATCAAGTGGCAACCCGTGGAGGCGCACAACATGCTGCATAAATAACTCAGACAGGCGTCTGGCCGATGGCAACCCAACCAGTGGAACGAAATGCGCCATCTTCGAAAACCTGTCAACGACAACCCAAATGGCTGTCATCCCCGAGGATTTGGGCAAGTCCACCACAAAATCCATGGAAATGTGGGTCCATGGCTTAGATGGAATAGAGAGTGGATGTAATGGGCCGACAGGAACCCCTCTAGGAGTTTTATTTCGGGCACAAACGTCACATGCCCGAACCCACTGATCCACATCCCTAGCCACCGAGGGCCACCACACCGCCCTAGACAGCAACTCCCGAGTTCTGGCAATACCCGGATGCCCTGCCGACCTCTTGGCATGGAATTCCAGGAACAGTCGCTGTCTTAACCTAGGAGGCACAAACAAGAGACCTACCGGAAGGTCTGGAGGAGCCTGCTCCTGTGCTCTAAGGACTAATGACAAGAGGTCCTGGGTAATGCCCACTTTAATACATGATGGGGACACAATGGGCAATGGCTCCTCGGTGGTCTCTTGGACTGGAGCAAAACTCCGCGAGAGCGCATCAGCCTTGATGTTTTTTGACCCAGGGCGATATGTTATCAAAAAATTAAAGCGAGCAAAAAACAAAGCCCATCGTGCCTGCCTGGCATTGAGCTGCTTTGCTGACTCTAAATATGCCAGATTCTTATGGTCGGTGAGAATTGAGACCACAAACTTAGCCCCCTCAAGCCAATGTCTCCACTCCCCGAGTGCATCCTTTATAGCCAACAATTCCCGGTTACCCACATCATAATTCATCTCGGCAGACGAAAATTTACGGGAAAAGTAAGCACAGGGATGAAGGCGATTATCAGACACCCCCATCTGAGAGAGCACTGCCCCAATACCTATCTCAGAGGCATCCACTTCTACCACAAAAGGACGCTCTGGATCTGGGTGTCGCAGCACCTTGGCCGAGACAAATGCCCTTTTGAGACGGGCAAAGGCCGCTTTGGCCTCACAAGACCAGTGAGCAACATCCGCCCCTTTCTTAGTGAGTGCCACCAAGGGGGCCACTATAGACGAAAATCCAGCGATAAACCGTCTATAAAAATTCGCAAAGCCCAGAAAACGCTGAAGCGCCTTCAAACTAGTGGGCTGCACGCAATCCAGGACTGCCTGTACCTTAGAACCCTCCATTTGGAAACCTTCTGAGGAGATAATATACCCTAGAAATGCGATTTGCTGGACTTCAAATTCGCACTTCTCCAGCTTCGCCCCAAGCTGGTGGTCTCTGAGTTTCTGGAGGACTAAGCGTACATGCTTCCGATGTTCCTCCAGGGAATGGGAGAAGATTAGGATGTCATCTAGATAAACAACTAAGAATCTATCCAAATATTCCCTGAGCACATCGTTCATGAATTCCTGGAAGACTGCCGGGGCATTAGAGAGCCCAAAAGGCATCACCAAATATTCATAATGCCCTGAGTGGGTATTAAAGGCAGTCTTCCATTCATCCGCCTCTCTTATTCGGATTAGATTGTAAGCACCGCGTAGGTCAATTTTAGAAAAAATGGTGGCAGTACGAAGCTGATCAAACAAAACCGAAATGAGAGGCAGTGGGTACGAGTTTTTAATCGTGATACGGTTCAATTCCCTGAAGTCGATGCAGGGTCGCAACGAACCATCCTTTTTACCCACGAAGAAGAACCCCGACCCAACTGGGGACTGTGAGGGTCTGATAAATCCCTTAGCCAAGTTCTCCTGAATGTACTCTGCCATAGCCTGAGTCTCAGGACCTGACAGGGAGTACAACCTGCTCTTGGGAAGCTTAGCATCCGGCAACAAATCAATGGCACAGTCATAGGGGCGATGGGGAGGTAGTACCTCCGCAACTTTTTTGGAGAACACATCCGCAAAATCTGCATAACATCCTGGCAATCCTGGCAAACTTAGCTGCGAGAGCCTGACTGGAAGGCTCAAGCAACTCCTGAAACAATCACTACCCCAACTAAGAATCTCCCCAGAGACCCAGTCAAATTGAGGGTTATGGGTCCTTAACCAGGGTAACCCCAAAACCAATGGGGCAAACGAACAGACAGTCACATAGAAAGACAATTTTTCAGAGTGTGTGGCTCCAATAAACAAAGGAATTTGGCTGGTGCAGGAGGTAATTTTACCCTGGGGCAATGGTTCCCCGTTTAACCCACAGATCTCAATCTCTGATGCCAAAGGTACTGAGGGAACATAGTGTTCCAGGGCGAATTGACGGTCCATGAAAACCCCATCGGCCCCACTGTCAACAAAGGCCTCAGTCCTGACAGTTTGACCGAGGATCTCCAAAGTCACCGGAATGAGAAAAGTCTTTTTGGGAAATTCTGACTTCTGGCCTGACAGGATATTTCCCATCACCCTCAGGCCCTGAAGTTTTCCGGCTTTTCTGGGCATGATACTACAACATGACCTTTATTCCCACAGTACAAACACAAACCCTGCTGTCTCCTCCGCGTCTTCTCACGCGAGGAGAGGCGGGTAGCCCCAATCTGCATAGGCTCCTCGGAATATTCCTCAGAGTCTGAGGTTCCCTTGGGAAAAAAGGAAACTGCGGTCTCCCTTTCAAGCCTACGCTCTCTCAGCCGTCTATCCACCTGGATGGATAACTGCATGAGCTGATCTAAGCTATCAGGCGAGGGATATTGTACCAGTTGGTCCTTTATCTGGTCAGAAAGGCCCCTTCGGTACTGGTTTCTCCGGGCTGGGTCATTCCACTGGGTATCATGAGCCAACCTCCGAAACTCCGTACTATAAACCTCAGCTGGCCGTCGCCCTTGCTTAAGGACCGTAATCTGAGCCTCGGCTAAAGCCATCTTGTCAGGGTCATCATACAAAATGCCCAGTGCCGTAAAAAAAGCATCAACACTTTTAAGCGACGGACAGTCAGGCTGCAACCCATATGCCCAGACGTGTGGGTCTCCTTGTAGCAAGGAAATCACCATGCCCACCCGCTGAATCTCCGACCCAGAAGACTGGGGCCTAAGCCTGAAATATAGCTTACAGCTCTCCTTGAAACAAAAGAACTGCGAGCGATCTCCAGAAAAACGATCCGGGAGATTTACTTTCAGCTCCTTAACCCCTGAACTTGCCGCTGCTGCTGCGGGAGCTCCGCTAGCGGCCTGCGGGGTGTTCATTTTAATGGACATCTCATTAAATTGTCGAGTCAGGACCTGCACCTGATCGACCACCTGTTGCAAAATATTTTGAGGGGTATGCTCCATATTCCCACAAAATTTCAACAGGAGTAAGGCTGCTGAATATGTTACGCACACCAGTGCTAACAGGAGTATACCAGTGTATGAACAGAGAGGGATGCAAAGCAAACGAACTCACAGACAGTATAACATAACATACACAGGAGGTGATGGAATAACTAATAAACACAAAGTGAACAGAGAAGCCCAAAGGCTCAGGAACTGGGTGTCTCCCTAGTGTCAGGAATGCTCAGATGGAATAGAGCGGACAATGAAGCGAGATGTAGTGATTTAACATGTGGAGCACCTGAAATGATGTTGCTAAGAGCAACAGAAAAACCCCCAAAGGGTTACCAACGGGTGTGGGAATAAACTCCTTGGTCAGAGATAGAAATATAGACACAAGAAGAGTATCCACAATCCTAACCCCCACTTGCAGGGCACAGGTTCAGCTTACTGCCACTAAACTGACACCTGGACGCCCTGCACAGTGAGGGAGGATTAAACAAGCAGGTCTGAGAGTACAGCCGCAAACCTGCTGGGTTCACAGAATAGCAAAAGAACCCCAGCAGGTTAAACAACTGAATCCAGTCTTACTGCTAGGTCCGGATTGGCAGAATGAAGTACCGAATCCCAAGGCCTATTCGCAGTAAGCAACAAGTAAATACAAAGTCACACAGTACTAGCTAACTCTCTGGAACTGACTAACAAACAAAGATTCAGCAGCATTTGCCTAGCCTGAGAGGATGGTTTATATAGCAGGTGCTGTCCACGCCCCACTCAGACCTCACAGACTGTGAGCACAAAACCAGCGCCGGATTCCCTGCCGTGCACAGAGCCTGTAACCACTACACAGTAAAAACCCGGACCGGAGTATCAGCTGCGCTCAGGTTACTTCGCTAACACTTGCCTCCCGGTTGCCATGGCGACGTGGCAGCACAGAGCAGGAGATCCTAACACATGCAGACATGTTAGTAGCTCTTATAACTCCTGAGGAGGTTACCAATGCAATAAAAAATGAAAACCATTGAAAGCCCTGGGCTCTAACAGGTTTTCAGGTCAGTTCTTTGAAATTTTGAGTAAGGATGGTTTGTCCCTTCTTGTCTCATTTTTTTTTAATTCTATTCTTTCAGACCATATTGTGCCACAACACTTATATTCTGAAGAGATTAAGGTCCTGCCAAAACCGGGTTGTAACATGGAGCTACCAGCCTCATATCGACCAGTTAACATTGATATTACACTCTATTATTGCATCAGACCAAACCAGCTTCATTTGAGGCCAGCATTCCACCATTAACATTTGTAAGAATCTCAGTGATACAGGTGAACATGTACTAAGCAGTGATAAAAGTGGAGAAGTGTGTCAGTGGAGAAGTTGCCCATGGCAACCAATCAGCTGCTCTGTATACTTTTATAATATGCAAATTATAAATGTTACATCAATGCTGATTGGTTGCCATGGGCAACTTTTCCACTGGCTCACTTCTCCACTTTTATCTCTGCTTAGTAATACTCCCCCACAGTCAGCTTCCCCATCCCCTAACAACTCTCCTCAATTTATTATATCCATGGATGCCAAAAAGGTGAGTCACCTAGTCACTTGGGATCACCTCTACCACACCTTACTCAAATTTGGCTTCCCTAGCCAATTTATTACCCTTCTCAAGGTGTCCAGCAATGGCTATCTGTCCTCCTCGTTTTGTGTTCATCAGGGTACATGCCACAGATGTCCTATGTCCCCCTGCTGTTTGCAATGGCCCTTGAACTGCTCACAATAGCTTTACACATGTCAACTGATTTTAAAGGCATTTCTATTAAGGCTACAGAGGTTAAGATGTCACTCTTTGCGAATGACATGCACTTTTTTGTCTCCAACCCTATATCCTCCATTCCAACTATAATTTCTTTATTGTCCACTCTCAGTTCCCTTACTGGTTACAAAATCAATCTTCATTAATATGAGCTACTACCCCAAAGTGACATTTGTACTGCAGATGTACAGGACAGCGCTTTTGGTCATTTTTGTGACATTACTTCCCACTTCAAATATCTAGGTATCACTATCGCCTTAACATTATCTTTTTGATATCACCTAAACTTTACCCCCATTCTTATGTAGATAGCCAAATTGCTGGAGGCCTGTTTCCACTGTCCCTGATATTACTTACTTTATTAAAAGTGTGGATTTTCAAAATTATCATATCCAATTCATTGCCATTGGTTTATCCATAACCAATGCAAAAACTCTGTACTAAGGGCCTAATTCAGACCTGATTGCTGGGCAGCCCTGTGATCAGATAGTCGCCACCCACAGGGGGAATGTATTTTTCGCTGTGCAAGTGTACGGTCGCATGTGCAGCAGAGCTGCACAAACTGATTTTGTGCAGTCTCTGCGCAGCCCAGGACTTACTCAGCTGCTGCGATCACTTCAGCCTGTCCAGGACTGGAATTGACATCAGACACCCTCCCTTCCAATGCATGGACACGGCTGCGTTTTTCCAGACGGAAAACGGTCAGTTGCCATTCACAAACGCCCTCTTTCTATCAATCTCCTTGCGAGCGCCCATGCGATCGGATCCTTCGCACAAACCCGTCGCTGACCGGCGATCCCTGTTGCTGCGGTCCGTCGTGCCTGCGCACTGTGGTGCATATGCATGCGCAGTTCAGGCCTGATCGCCCGCTATGTGAAAATGCTTAAGGCTTTATTCACTAAAGTCATGTTTTTCAGATATATCAGTGATTGGCTTTTGGATAGAAAAATATACACACACATGCCCCCACTGAATTAGCCATGGTTACTCCTTTTTCAGTTGATGCATTGCGCCATACTCCTAAACAGCTTATTCCTACACACATATACCACAATATTAATTATTTTTCATGATACTTATTTGGCGTTGAAGACTACCTGTTCTAAGCTCTCTAGGCCTTATACCTCATCAAAATCTGTCCCCTTATGGGGTAACCCCTTTTTCCTTACAGGGCTAGACGCAGGGCCGGTGCAAGATTTCTCAGCACCCTAGGCAAAACTTCAGCCTCCCTCCCCCTCCACGCCCCTCCCCATTGGCCAACACAGGAAATAAAAAAAAACACATTGGCATCCACAGGAAAAATAATGACAAACACATTGGCCCCTTTCAGGAAAAAACAAAAAAACACTTTGGCTTCCACAGGGTAAAAAAAACACACACATTTGCCCTAACAGGAAAAAACCCCACTATGCTCTCCAGTACATAATTAGCATTTACCCCTTTATTACTGACAGAACAGCAAATTAATGTGCTCCTGCTAAGTACAAAGGGGAAATGTGATGGCTTCTCCAACATATGCGCAAGGCCCTATCTTAAAGTATCAAAATGATTATTATTGTTTACTTATATAGTGCCACTAATTTGCACAGCGCTGTACACATAACATCAGAATTCATATCACTCCCTGTTCCACTGGAATGGGAGTGATAGTCCCTAAAAAGCAAACACACACACACACACACACACACACACACACACACACACACACACACACACACACACACACACACACACACACACACATATATCCACATAACCTTCACATATGTTTTTGGAGTGTGGGAGACTGGGAGGAAACAGGAATACCCAGAAGAAACCCACACAAACATAAAAAGAACATGCACACTCCACACAGACAGGCCATGACCAGGAATTGAACTCATGACCTGAGTGCTGTGAGGCAGTAATGCTTACCCTATGCCCCTGACCCACCGATTGGATTATAACGTATAAAAAATGTTGCAGGCTGTATGGAGAATACACCCTACAGCAGGTTGGGAAAGGGATCCTGGCACTTAGGATGCCAGTAGTCAGAAGAATGACAGCAGCATCCTGCTGATTAGAATCCCAACACCTCGTAGGAAAGTATGCTAACCCTCTACCCTCCCCTACCTGCAGCCTAACCCCCCTTCCTACAACCTAACCCTAAACCTCCCCTGGTTCCTAACCCTATCCCCCTCCCCATACCCCCCACAGCCTAACTGAAACCCTCCCCGGCACACTTACATTCGGTATGTTGACTCTTGGGATTCCGGCATCGGGATTCTGAGCGTTGTCGGGCAGCGCGTTTTTAGTGTGTGCCGTTAGATTTCAGTACTAATATATGGCAAAAAAATAGAACATGACAAACTGACAAATACTTTTTCTGAGCAGCAGGTACGGATGTCTTGTTCAGTACACTATCTTGTGATATACTATGTTGGTTCGTTAACAAACAGTTTTTATGTTGCAAATATAGGGAAATGTGGAACTACAAGTCCAAGCATATCCTGCCAAAAAGTAGCATGTCATACTGGAAAATGTAGTTTCATATCAGCTACAGGCGACACATGGAAAAAAAAACACTACCTACTTGCAAGGAGGAGAAACGGTCAGATGGAGAGGCAATAAGTCAGCATCCATCACAGTCTATGGACCTACAGGTGTTCCGTAGCTCTGTAGTACAAAGTTAAAAAAAAAGGCTGTAGTAGTATCACATGCTGCTGCTGGTCTCACAGTGATGGTGGTGGGAGCAGGCTGCAGATGCATAAACCACTGGACTACCAGGGCACTTCCTCTAGATGAGGCGGCCCAGGACATAAGTGACAGAGCGGCCTGGGGGGAATGTGACATCCTGCCCCCCCTACACCCCACCCCGAGCAGCCTGTTGCTGTATTAAAAATTACAAAAATAAAATAAAATGATCCTCCTAAACAGCAGGGGGGGGGGAGGGGGGGGGGGGTGCTCGGTGCTGCCATTGAATCTGCCTATACTCTCCTCAACTGCAGGCCTCTAGTGATACAGTATGTGTGCAGGGAACTTTTTTAACAGGGTGTGAGGTATGGCAATACAGGTACTGGATGTATCACAATGAGCCCTGTAGTACACACACACAACCACCCACACTGAGGCCCACACACACACTCATACTGAGACAAACACACAGTGATACTGAGACACACACACACTGACACTCATATTGAGGCAGAGGAACACATACACTCATACTAAGACTGAGACACACTCCTGCTGACACCAATACTGAGGCAAAGGCACACACCCACTCATACTGAGACACACACACACACACACACACACACACACACACACTGACACTCATACTGAGACAGAGGCACACACTCATACCGAGACACACACAGTGATACTGAGGCCCGCACACACACACACACACACACACACACACACACACACACACACACACAGACACTCATACTGAGGCAGAGGCACACATACCATCATACTGAGACACACACACAATCATACTGAGGTACACACTTATACTGAGGCAGAGGCACACACACATACTGAGGCACACACACTCATACTGAGACACACACTGACACTTATATTGAGGCATAGGCACACACACACACACACACACACACACACACACACACACTCATACTGAGGGACACATACACACACTCTGATACTTAGACACACATGCTGACACTCATACTGAGGCAGAGGCACAGACTCATACGGAGACAGACACACACTCACTGAGATACACACACACTCTGACACTCATACTAAGGTAGAGACACACACACACACACACACACACACACACTGACACTCATACTGAGGCAGAGGCACACATACACTCATACTGACACACACTCTGATACTCATACTAAGGTAGAGGCACACACACACACACACACACACACACACACACACACACACACACACACACAGTGATACTGAGACACACACACACTGACACTCATACTGAGGCAGAGGCACACATACACTCATACTGACACACACACTGACACTCATACTGAGACAAAGTCACACACACACACACACACACACACACACACACACACACACACACACACACACACACACACAGTGATACTGAGACACACACTGACACTCATACTGAGGTAGAGGCACACACACACACACACACACACACACACACACACACACACTCATACTGAGACACACACTCATACTGGAGACACACACACACTCATACTGGAGACACACACACTAATATTGAGAAACACACACACACACCCACACACACACACTGAAAAACACACAGTGATGCTGAGAGACACACACACACACACACACACACACACACACACACACACACACACACACACACACACACACACACACTCATACTGAGGTAGAGGCACACACACACACTCATACTGAGACACACAGTGATGTTGAGACACACACACACTCATACTGGAGACACACACACTAATATTGAGACACACACACACACACACATACTGAGAAACACATAGTGATGCTGAGACACACACACACACACACACACACACTCATACTGAGACACACACACTGATATTGAGACACACAGACACTCATACTGAGACACACAGATAGCCTACCACAGTAGTTACCTCCAGCTTAAGTCACAAGAGCCAGTCTCTGAAAGAGCAGGCATGCCAGGCAGCAGAGCCACAGACAGACCGTCGAGGACTGACATACTTGGGGGCGTGGCCTAATCACGGAGGTGTGGCCACGCCCCTTTAAAACAAAAACAAAGCATCAAGCAGCATGGAGCCGGCCCGGCAGAGAGGGGACACGGGACCGGGCGAGGGGGAAACCACCTCTCTGCTCCCCTGCACAGCGGTGCGGTGGTGAATTAAAAAAGACTCACTGGTGGATCCCGGGACTCTGGGTAGTGGGTAGTGCATCAACTGCCTGTCACTGTCAGTCAGCTTAGCAGCGTTGCAGGACTACCCGCAGCGCTGCTATGTGTGTCTATGCCGCCGGGTGCCCTGCTGCTGCTATTGCATGGCTACAGGGCCGAGTGGGGGGAGAGGGAGGGGGCGGCTTACTGTCAAAATGACCAAAATGCTCCTGGCAGCCTCAGCGTACCGCCCCCTCAGGTCCCGGCGCCCGTAGGCAGCTGCCTAAAGCTGCCTAATGGTAGCGCCGGCCCTGGCCTAGACGATATTGCTTTGCTCCAATGGAGAGATAAAGGTATTTCTAAAGTCAAAGATGTGTTTGATCCTGGTGGTATCCTTCTCCCGATTAGTGCTCTTAATAACAAATTTCATATGCCACACAATCAATTCTATATGTACCTACAGATTGCTCACTATGCCAGATCTCTTATGAAACGATTACCAGACTCTGACTCCCCCAATCCTGTCCAGTCACTATTGTCCTTTATCATGTTGCACCCTTACAAAACTAATTTCTCTAACGGTGAGGGTGCAGGGCGCTGGGGGGGGGGGCGCCCTGGGACGCAATGAAAATACCTTAAATGGCTAAAAATACATCACATATAGCTCCTGGGCTATATGGATGTATTTAACCCCTGCCAGTTTTCCACAAAAAAGCGGGAGAAAGGCAGCCGAGAAGGGGGCGGAGCCTATCTCCTCAGCACACAAGCGCCATTTTTTCCTCACAGCTCCGTTGGAGGAAGGCTCCCTGACTCTCCCCTGCAGTCCTGCACTACAGAAACAGGGTAAAACAAGAGAGGGGGGGCACTAAATTGGCATATTAATATATACAGCAGCTATATTAGGGAAAAACACTTATATAAGGTTATCCCTGTATATATATAGCGCTCTGGTGTGTGCTGGCAAACTCTCCCTCTGTCTCCCCAAAGGGCTAGTGGGGTCCTGTCCTCTATCAGAGCATTCCCTGTGTGTGTGCTGTGTGTCGGTACGCTGTGTCGACATGTATGAGGAGGAAAATGGTGTGGAGGCGGAGCAATTGCCTGTGTTAGTGATGTCACCCCCTAGGGAGTCGACACCTGACTGGATGGTCTTATGGAAAGAATTACGTGATAGTGTCGGCACTTTACAAAAGACTGTTGACGACATGAGACAGCCGGCAAATCAGTTAATACCTGTACAGGCGTCTCAAACACCGTCAGGGGCTCTAAAACGCCCGTTACCTCAGGTCGATACAGACACTGACACGGACACTGACTCCAGTGTCGACGGTGAGGAAACAAACGTATTTTCCAGTAGGGCCACACGTTACATGATCACGGCAATGAAGGAGGTTTTGAACATTTCTGATACTACAAGTACCACAAAAAAGGGTATTATGTGGGGTGTGAAAAAACTACCCGTAGTTTTTCCTGAATCAGATGAATTAAATGAGGTGTGTGATGAAGCGTGGGTTTCCCCCGATAAAAAACTGCTAATTTCTAAAAAATTATTGGCATTATACCCTTTCCCGCCAGAGGTTAGGGCGCGTTGGGAAACACCCCCTAGCGTAGATAAGGCGCTCACACGCTTATCAAAACAAGTGGCGTTACCGTCCCCTGATACGGCCGCCCTCAAGGAACCAGCTGATAGGAAGCTGGAAAATATCCTTAAAAGTATATACACACATACTGGTATTATACTGCGACCAGCAATCGCCTCAGCCTGGATGTGCAGTGCTGGGGTGGCTTGGTCGGATTCCCTGACTGAAAATATTGATACCCTGGACAGGGACAATATATTATTGACTATAGAGCATTTAAAGGATGCATTTCTATATATGCGAGATGCACAGAGGGATATTTGCACTCTGGCATCAAGAGTAAGTGCGATGTCCATTTCTGCCAGAAGAGGATTATGGACGCGACAGTGGTCAGGGGATGCGGATTCCAAACGGCATATGGAAGTATTGCCGTATAAAGGGGAGGAGTTATTTGGGGTCGGTCTATCGGACCTGGTGGCCACGGCAACGGCTGGAAAATCCACCTTTTTACCCTAAGTCACCTCGCAGCAGAAAAAGATACCGTCTTTTCAGGCTCAGTCCTTTCGTCCCCATAAGGGCAAGCGGGCAAAAGGCCACTCATATCTGCCCAGGGGCAGAGGAAGGGGAAAAAGACTGCAGCAGACAGCCTCTTCCCACGAACAGAAGCCCTCCCCCGCTTCTGCCAAGTCCTCAGCATGACGCTGGGGCCTTACAAGCGGACTCAGGCACGGTGGGGGCCCGTCTCAAGAATTTCAGCGCGCAGTGGGCTCACTCGCAAGTGGACCATTGGATCCTGCAGGTAGTATCTCAGGGGTACAAATTGGAATTCGAGACGTCTCCCCCTCGCCGGTTCCTAAAGTCTGCTTTACCAACGTCTCCCCCCGACAGGGAGGCGGTATTGGAAGCCATTCACAAGCTGTATTCCCAGCAGGTGATAATCAAGGTACCCCTCCTACAACAGGGAAAGGGGTATTATTCCACGCTGTTTGTGGTACCGAAGCCGGACGGCTCGGTGAGACCCATTTTAAATCTGAAATCCTTGAACACTTACATAAAAAGGTTCAAGTTCAAGATGGAGTCACTCAGAGCAGTGATAGCGAACCTGGAAGAAGGGGACTATATGGTGTCTCTGGACATCAAGGATGCTTACCTCCATGTCCCAATTTGCCCTTCTCACCAAGGGTACCTCAGGTTTGTGGTACAGAACTGTCACTATCAGTTTCAGACGCTGCCGTTTGGATTGTCCACGGCACCCCGGGTCTTTACCAAGGTAATGGCCGAAATGATGATTCTTCTTCGAAGAAAAGGCGTCTTAATTATCCCTTACTTGGACGATCTCCTGATAAGGGCAAGGTCCAGAGAACAGTTAGAGGTCGGAGTAGCACTATCTCAAGTAGTACTACGACAGCACGGATGGATTCTAAATATTCCAAAATCGCAGCTGATTCCGACGACACGTCTGCTGTTCCTAGGGATGATTCTGGACACAGTACAGAAAAAGGTGTTTCTCCCGGAGGAGAAAGCCAAGGAGTTATCCGACCTAGTCAGGAACCTCCTAAGACCAGGCCAAGTGTCAGTACATCAATGCACAAGGGTCCTGGGAAAGATGGTGGCTTCTTACGAAGCGATTCCATTCGGCAGATTCCACGCAAGAACTTTTCAGTGGGATCTGCTGGACAAATGGTCCGGATCGCATCTTCAAATGCATCAGCGGATAACCCTGTCTCCAAGGACAAGGGTGTCTCTCCTGTGGTGGTTACAGAGTGCTCATCTCCTAGAGGGCCGCAGATTCGGCATTCAGGATTGGGTCCTGGTGACCACGGATGCCAGCCTGAGAGGCTGGGGAGCAGTCACACAGGGAAGAAATTTCCAGGGCTTGTGGTCAAGCATGGAAACGTCACTTCACATAAATATCCTGGAACTAAGGGCCATTTACAATGCCCTAAGTCAGGCAAGACCTCTGCTTCAGGGTCAGCCGGTGTTGATCCAGTCGGACAACATCACGGCAGTCGCCCACGTAAACAGACAGGGCGGCACAAGAAGCAGGAGGGCAATGATGGAAGTGGCAAGGATTCTTCGCTGGGCGGAGAATCATGTGATAGCACTGTCAGCAGTGTTCATTCCGGGAGTGGACAACTGGGAAGCAGACTTCCTCAGCAGACACGATCTTCACCCGGGGGAGTGGGGACTTCACCCAGAAGTCTTCCACATGATTGTGAACCGTTGGGAAAAACCAAAGGTGGACATGATGGCGTCCCGCCTCAACAAAAAACTGGACAGATATTGCGCCAGGTCAAGGGACCCTCAGGCAATAGCTGTGGACGCTCTGGTAACACCGTGGGTGTACCAGTCAGTGTATGTGTTCCCTCCTCTTCCTCTCATACCAAAAGTACTGAGAATCATAAGAAGGAGAGGAGTAAAGACTATACTCGTGGCTCCGGATTGGCCAAGAAGGACTTGGTACCCGGAAATTCAAGAGATGCTCACGGAAGACCTGTGGCCTCTACCTCTAAGAAAGGACCTGCTCCAGCAGGGACCATGTCTGTTCCAAGACTTACCGCGGCTGCGTTTGATGGCATGGCGGTTGAACGCCGGATCCTGAAGGAAAAAGGCATTCCGGATGAAGTCATCCCTACCCTGATCAAAGCCAGGAAGGATGTAACCATACAACATTATCACCGTATTTGGCGTAAATATGTTGCGTGGTGCGAGGCCAGGAAGGCCCCTACAGAGGAATTTCAACTGGGTCGTTTCCTGCATTTCCTGCAAACAGGACTGTCTATGGGCCTCAAATTAGGGTCCATTAAGGTTCAAATTTCGGCCCTGTCAATATTCTTCCAAAAAGAACTGGCTTCTGTTCCTGAAGTTCAGACGTTTGTCAAGGGAGTACTGCATATACAGCCTCCTTTTGTGCCTCCAGTGGCACCTTGGGATCTCAATGTAGTTTTGGGATTCCTAAAATCACATTGGTTTGAACCACTCACCACTGTGGACTTAAAATATCTCACATGGAAAGTGGTAATGCTGTTAGCCCTGGCTTCAGCCAGGCGTGTATCAGAATTGGCGGCTTTATCCTATAAAAGCCCTTACCTAATTTTTCATACGGACAGGGCAGAATTGAGGACTCGTCCTCAATTTCTCCCTAAGGTGGTTTCAGCATTTCACTTAAACCAGCCTATTGTGGTGCCTGCGGCTACTATATGGGCTTGGAGGATTCCAAGTTGCTGGACGTAGTCAGGGCCCTGAAAATATATGTTTCCAGGACGGCTGGAGTCAGAAAATCTGATTCGCTGTTTATCCTGTATGCACCCACCAAGCTGGGTGCTCCTGCTTCTAAGCAGACGATTGCTCGTTGGATTTGTAGTACAATTCAGCTTGCACATTCTGTGGCAGGCCTGCCACAGCCAAAATCTGTAAAAGCCCATTCCACACGGAAAGTGGGCTCATCTTGGGCGGCTGCCCGAGGGGTCTCGGCTTTACAACTTTGCCGAGCAGCTACTTGGTCAGGGGCAAACACGTTTGCTAAATTCTACAAATTTGATACCCTGGCTGAGGAGGACCTGGAGTTCTCTCATTCGGTGCTGCAGAGTCATCCGCACTCTCCCGCCCGTTTGGGAGCTTTGGTATAATCCCCATGGTCCTTTCGGAGTCCCCAGCATCCACTAGGACGTTAGAGAAAATAAGAATTTACTTACCGATAATTCTATTTCTCATAGTCCGTAGTGGATGCTGGGCGCCCATCCCAAGTGCGGATTGTCTGCATTACTTGTACATAGTTATTGTTACAAAAATCGGGTTATTGTTGTTGTGAGCCATCTTTTCAGAGGCTCCTTCTGTTATCATGCTGTTAACTGGGTTCAGATCACAAGTTGTACGGTGTGATTGGTGTGGCTGGTATGAGTCTTACCCGGGATTCAAAATCCTTCCTTATTGTGTACGCTCGTCCGGGCACAGTATCCTAACTGAGGCTTGGAGGAGGGTCATAGGGGGAGGAGCCAGTGCACACCAGCTAGTCCTAAAGCTTTTACTTTGTGCCCAGTCTCCTGCGGAGCCGCTATTCCCCATGGTCCTTTCGGAGTCCCCAGCATCCACTACGGACTATGAGAAATAGAATTATCGGTAAGTAAATTCTTATTATTTCTGCTCAGTATTTGTTAGAAATACTCCTGCTCACATCTGGAAATAGATGGTGACAGCTTGGGAGTGAGACATACCGTCTATTTCTACTAGGCCCTACACACTGGCCGATGTGTGCGGCCGATATGAACAGTCTCATTCAGTAATAAACAAGAACTTGTTTATATCACACAGTGTGTAGGCACCAACGATGGACGATGCACGGCCCCGCGGTCATTTATCGTTGATGCCCGGTCATTTATGTCTGTAAGCCAATATGGACAATTTTGTCCATATAAGCATGCAGGGCTATGGGGCCGGGTGACATTAGGGTGTGAAGAAACTTCACTCACCCCGTCACCTTCACTTACGCGCGCCGCCGGGTAGTCCCTCGACCGCATCGGCCGTTGGTCCCCTCGGCGGCTAATGGGCAGGCGTGTAGGGCCCATACCTCTGATTCCCTACTACTTCATCACTATTCTACATTGAGGTGTTTACGATACTCCTGGTGGCAGGAAGTTCATATTAAAACTGTTGATTGCGTTTATATTTCCCAGGAAAGCAGAAGCTGTATGGTGCAGGAGCAGTTGGGTGATTGCCTTAAATGCAGACGCTCTACTTTTTTCCATAACTTTTGGCTATGTCCCAAGATACTTAAGTATTAGGGTAAAGTTGTGAACCTGATTAATTCTGTCTTTCATTTACAACTTCAAATGGATCCTGCTGCACCTAGGTTTAACAATAAACTGATTATTCCATTATTAACTGTGGTTGAAATGATAGGCCAAAAAGTTCTGTGCAATTGGACTTCCTCCACTACCCCCCTTTTTAGAAGCAGTTACATCCATGCTGCTTAAAATGTTATACTATGATAGCCAGAGTCTCTTTCCAGCCCTTGAGACTGGCGTTCTTTCTTTTATAAAAAAAAAATGGGGTATATATATATATATATATATATATAAAAAAACAACGCAGAAGTATCTTTATCTTGCGCCAACTCAGGAGCGACACACTGGGAGAGATCTTTGTTGGGAGACCTCAAAAACATACAGAGAAAAACACAAATTTCCAAGTGCGCTAATAATGGAATGTAATTACACAATTCTTCCAGCGTTTATTTCGTCGGAAAATGTGGACTGGAGGATGTTTAGATCTGGGTACCTGTAACAGACACCCCTCACCAAAAAGTCACCCAAACAAGAGGCCAACAGGCCAATTAATAAAAAGTTATTTTAATAACATATGATTGAACATATGAGTTTTGGTACACAGTTAAAAATATAAAATTATATCAATAAAATACAGCCACAACCAACATGTTTGTAAGATGGATTCTAGATACTCTCTCACCTTTTTCAAGGTGCGAGCTCGAAGGGAGTATCTTCACAAACTAGGGTGCGATTTTCTGGCTGACTAAACCAACGCGTTTCGTCTTATCGACTTCATCAGGGGTAACGCATATAGGGAAAAGGCTAATTTGCTCTCAATTAATTTATATGGCAGATCGTAACCTCAAAATAGGGATTAATCAAAGTCTCCTTTATCAGGATTTAATAGGTGGAGCTCCTATATTCAGGCTCCTAGCTGGAGCTTGAATGATATTCCTTTTTGGATATAGAATCTATTGAATGATAGTGTTTTTGTAAACACTGCCTTAAAACTAATTAAGCATAATTCCTTATAGAGCCGTCTAAAAGAACTCTTCATTATAGTCCGTTGGGAATGCCGACAACCGTATGTCGGCGTTTTTGCAAACTGCTAAAGTATGGTCTCCAACTCTTATAATCAAGATTATTTCTGGTTCAAATGTTGACTCACGTAAAACTCAAGACTTATATGGCTGGTTTGACAATCACAGGGATATAAAAGATGCGACTTCCTCAATAGGTCTCAAGGAATAAATCCTCGAGGAAATTTGGTTGTGTGTCCGAATTTTAATATTCGGACATATTTTTACCCAGTAAAAATATGTCCGAATATTAAAATTATGGACTTCTAACCAATTAATAATATCCATAGGTTTTACCATCCCACAACCATTCTGGGTGAATTATCCATCTCTATTAAAAGTTGGTCCTATATATATATATATATATGGGCTATGAATGTTTTATATCCATGAAGACCTTTGTTCCTTTTTTTGGTATGTATATATTTCCTTCTCCATTTTCTCCTTCATTTTCCTTCCTTATGTGTATATGCATATTAGAGATGAGCGCCTGAAATTTTTCGGGTTTTGTGTTTTGGTTTTGGGTTCGGTTCCGCGGCCGTGTTTTGGGTTCGAACGCGTTTTGGCAAAACCTCACCGAATTTTTTTTGTCGGATTCGGGTGTGTTTTGGTTTCGGGTGTTTTTTTCAAAAAACACTAAAAAACAGCTTAAATCATAGAATTTGGGGGTCATTTTGATCCCAAAGTATTATTAACCTCAAAAACCATAATTTACACTCATTTTCAGTCTATTCTGAATACCTCACACCTCACAATATTATTTTTAGTCCTAAAATTTGCACCGAGGTCGCTGTGTGAGTAAGATAAGCGACCCTAGTGGCCGACACAAACACCGGGCCCATCTAGGAGTGGCACTGCAGTGTCACGCAGGATGTCCCTTCCAAAAAACCCTCCCCAAACAGCACATGACGCAAAGAAAAAAAGAGGCGCAATGAGGTAGCTGAGTAAGATTAGCGACCCTAGTGGCCGACACAAACACCGGGCCCATCTAGGAGTGGCACTGCAGTGTCACGCAGGATGGCCCTTCCAAAAAACCCTCCCCAAACAGCACATGACGCAAAGAAAAAAAGAGGCGCAATGAGGTAGCTGTGTGAGTAAGATTAGCGACCCTAGTGGCCGACACAAACACCGGGCCCATCTAGGAGTGGCACTGCAGTGTCACGCAGGATGTCCCTTCCAAAAAACCCTCCCCAAACAGCACATGACGCAAAGAAAAAAAGAGGCGCAATGAGGTAGCTGTGTGAGTAAGATTAGCGACCCTAGTGGCCGACACAAACACCGGGCCCATCTAGGAGTGGCACTGCAGTGTCACGCAGGATGTCCCTTCCAAAAAACCCTCCCCAAACAGCACATGACGCAAAGAAAAAAAGAGGCGCAATGAGGTAGCTGACTGTGTGAGTAAGATTAGCGACCCTAGTGGCCGACACAAACACCGGGCCCATTTAGGAGTGGCACTGCAGTGTCACGCAGGATGTCCCTTCCAAAAAACCCTCCCCAATCAGCACATGATGCAAAGAAAAAGAAAAGAAAAAAGAGGTGCAAGATGGAATTGTCCTTGGGCCCTCCCACCCACCCTTATGTTGTATAAACAAAACAGGACATGCACACTTTAACCAACCCATCATTTCAGTGACAGGGTCTGCCACACGACTGTGACTGATATGACGGGTTGGTTTGGACCCCCCCCAAAAAAGAAGCAATTAATCTCTCCTTGCACAAACTGGCTCTACAGAGGCAAGATGTCCACCTCATCTTCACCCTCCGATATATCACCGTGTACATCCCCCTCCTCACAGATTATCAATTCGTCCCCACTGGAATCCACCATCTCAGCTCCCTGTGTACTTTGTGGAGGCAATTGCTGCTGGTCAATGTCTCCGCGGAGGAATTGATTATAATTCATTTTAATGAACATCATCTTCTCCACATTTTCTGGATGTAACCTCGTACGCCGATTGCTGACAAGGTGAGCGGCGGCACTAAACACTCTTTCGGAGTACACACTTGTGGGAGGGCAACTTAGGTAGAATAAAGCCAGTTTGTGCAAGGGCCTCCAAATTGCCTCTTTTTCCTGCCAGTATAAGTACGGACTGTGTGACGTGCCTACTTGGATGCGGTCACTCATATAATCCTCCACCATTCTATCAATGTTGAGAGAATCATATGCAGTGACAGTAGACGACATGTCCGTAATCGTTGTCAGGTCCTTCAGTCCGGACCAGATGTCAGCATCAGCAGTCGCTCCAGACTGCCCTGCATCACCGCCAGCGGGTGGGCTCGGAATTCTGAGCCTTTTCCTCGCACCCCCAGTTGCGGGAGAATGTGAAGGAGGAGATGTTGACAGGTCGCGTTCCGCTTGACTTGACAATTTTGTCACCAGCAGGTCTTTCAACGCCAGCAGACTTGTGTCTGCCGGAAAGAGAGATCCAAGGTAGGCTTTAAATCTAGGATCGAGCACGGTGGCCAAAATGTAGTGCTCTGATTTCAACAGATTGACCACCCGTGAATCCTTGTTAAGCGAATTAAGGGCTCCATCCACAAGTCCCACATGCCTAGCGGAATCGCTCCGTGTTAGCTCCTCCTTCAATGTCTCCAGCTTCTTCTGCAAAAGCCTGATGAGGGGAATGACCTGACTCAGGCTGGCAGTGTCTGAACTGACTTCACGTGTGGCAAGTTCAAAGGGCATCAGAACCTTGCACAACGTTGAAATCATTCTCCACTGCGCTTGAGACAGGTGCATTCCACCTACTATATCGTGCTCAATTGTATAGGCTTGAATGGCCTTTTGCTGCTCCTCCAACCTCTGAAGCATATAGAGGGTTGAATTCCACCTCGTTACCACTTCTTGCTTCAGATGATGGCAGGGCAGGTTCAGTAGTTTTTGGTGGTGCTCCAGTCTTCTGTACGTGGTGCCTGTACGCCGAAAGTGTCCCGCAATTCTTCTGGCCACCGACAGCATCTCTTGCACGCCCCTGTCGTTTTTTAAAAAATTCTGCACCACCAAATTCAAGGTATGTGCAAAACATGGGACGTGCTGGAATTTGCCCATATTTAATGCACACACAATATTGCTGGCGTTGTCCGATGCCACAAATCCACAGGAGAGTCCAATTGGGGAAAGCCATTCCGCGATGATCTTCCTCAGTTGCCGTAAGAGGTTTTCAGCTGTGTGCGTATTCTGGAAACCGGTGATACAAAGCGTAGCCTGCCTAGGAAAGAGTTGGCGTTTGCGAGATGCTGCTACTGGTGCCGCCGCTGCTGTTCTTGCGGCGGGAGTCCATACATCTACCCAGTGGGCTGTCACAGTCATATAGTCCTGACCCTGCCCTGCTCCACTTGTCCACATGTCCGTGGTTAAGTGGACATTGGGTACAGCTGCATTTTTTAGGACACTGGTGACTCTTTTTCTGAGGTCTGTGTACATTTTCGGTATCGCCTGCCTAGAGAAATGGAACCTAGATGGTATTTGGTACCGGGGACACAGTACCTCCAACAAGTCTCTAGTTGGCTCTGCAGTAATGATGGATACCGGAACCACGTTTCTCACCACCCAGGATGCCAAGGCCTCAGTTATCCGCTTTGCAGTAGGATGACTGCTGTGATATTTCATCTTCCTCGCAAAGGACTGTTGAACAGTCAATTGCTTACTGGAAGTAGTACAAGTGGGCTTACGACTTCCCCTCTGGGATGACCATCGACTCCCAGCGGCAACAACAGCAGCGCCAGCAGCAGTAGGCGTTACACGCAAGGATGCATCGGAGGAATCCCAGGCAGGAGAGGACTCGTCAGAATTGCCAGTGACATGGCCTGCAGGACTATTGGCATTCCTGGGGAAGGAGGAAATTGACACTGAGGGAGTTGGTGGGGTGGTTTGCGTGAGCTTGGTTACAAGAGGAAGGGATTTACTGGTCAGTGGACTGCTTCCGCTGTCACCCAAAGTTTTTGAACTTGTCACTGACTTATTATGAATGCGCTGCAGGTGACGTATAAGGGAGGATGTTCCGAGGTGGTTAACGTCCTTACCCCTACTTATTACAGCTTGACAAAGGGAACACACGGCTTGACACCTGTTGTCCGCATTTCTGGTGAAATACCTCCACACCGAAGAGCTGATTTTTTTGGTATTTTCACCTGGCATGTCAACGGCCATATTCCTCCCACGGACAACAGGTGTCTCCCCGGGTGCCTGACTTAAACAAACCACCTCACCATCAGAATCCTCCTGGTCAATTTCCTCCCCAGCGCCAGCAACACCCATATCCTCCTCATCCTGGTGTACTTCAACACTGACATCTTCAATCTGACTATCAGGAACTGGACTGCGGGTGCTCCTTCCAGCACTTGCAGGGGGCGTGCAAATGGTGGAAGGCGCATGCTCTTCACGTCCAGTGTTGGGAAGGTCAGGCATCGCAACCGACACAATTGGACTCTCCTTGTGGATTTGGGATTTCGAAGAATGCACAGTTCTTTGCTGTGCTGCTTTTGCCAGCTTGAGTCTTTCATTTTTCTAGCGAGAGGCTGAGTGCTTCCATCCTCATGTGAAGCTGAACCACTAGCCATGAACATAGGCCAGGGCCTCAGCCGTTCCTTGCCACTCCGTGTCGTAAATGGCATATTGGCAAGTTTACGCTTCTCCTCCGACAATTTTATTTTAGGTTTTGGAGTCCTTTTTTTTCTGATATTTGGTGTTTTGGATTTGACATGCTCTGTACTATGACATTGGGCATCGGCCTTGGCAGACGACGTTGCTGGCATTTCATCGTCTCGGCCATGACTAGTGGCAGCAGCTTCAGCACGAGGTGGAAGTGGATCTTGATCTTTCCCTAATTTTGGAACCTCAACATTTTTGTTCTCCATATTTTAATAGGCACAACTAAAAGGCACCTCAGGTAAACAATGGAGATGGATACTAGTATACAATTATGGACTGCCTGCCGAGTGCAGACACAGAGGTAGCCACAGCCGTGAACTACCGTACTGTACTGTGTCTGCTGCTAATATAGACTGGTTGATAAAGAGATGTCTATGTAACTATGTATGTATAAAGAAGAAAGAAAAAAAAACCACGGTTAGGTGGTATACAATTATGAACGGACTGCCTGCCGAGTGCAGACACAGAGGTAGCCACAGCCGTGAACTACCGTACTGTACTGTGTCTGCTGCTAATATAGACTGGTTGATAAAGAGATGTCTATGTAACTATGTATGTATAAAGAAGAAAGAAAAAAAAACCACGGTTAGGTGGTATACAATTATGGACGGACTGCCTGCCGAGTGCAGACACAGAGGTAGCCACAGCCGTGAACTACCGTACTGTACTGTGTCTGCTGCTAATATAGACTGGTTGATAAAGAGATGTCGTAGTAGTATGTATGTATAAAGAAGAAAAAAAAACCACGGTTAGGTGGTATACAATTATGGACGGACTGCCTGCCGAGTGCAGACACAGAGGTAGCCACAGCCGTGAACTACCGTACTGTGTCTGCTGCGACTGGATGATAAATGATATAAAAAATATATATATATCACTACTGCAGCCGGACAGGTATATATTATATATTATATAATGACGGACCTGCTGGACACTGTCTGTCAGCAGAATGAGTTTTATTTTTATAGAATAAAAAAAAAACAACACACAAGTGAAGTCACACGACGAGTGATTAACTTTTTCAGGCAATCACAATATAAGTATACTACTAACTATACTGGTGGTCAGTGTGGTCAGGTCACTGGTCAGTCACACTGGCAGTGGCACTCCTGCAGCAAAAGTGTGCACTGTTTAATTTTAATATAATATTATGTACTCCTGGCTCCTGCTATAACCTATAACTGGCACTGCAGTGCTCCCCAGTCTCCCCCACAATTATAAGCTGTGTGAGCTGAGCAGTCAGACAGATATATAATATATATAGATGATGCAGCACACTGGGCTGAGCCTGAGCAGTGCACACAGATATGGTATGTGACTGAGTCACTGTGTGTATCGCTTTTTTCAGGCAGAGAACGGATATATTAAATAAACTGCACTGTCTGGTGGTCACTCACTATATAATATTATGTACTCCTGGCTCCTGCTATAACCTATAACTGGCACTGCAGTGCTCCCCAGTCTCCCCCACAATTATAAGCTGTGTGAGCTGAGCAGTCAGACAGATATATAATATATATAGATGATGCAGCACACTGGGCTGAGCCTGAGCAGTGCACACAGATATGGTATGTGACTGAGTCACTGTGTGTATCGCTTTTTTCAGGCAGAGAACGGATATATTAAATAAACTGCACTGTCTGGTGGTCACTCACTATATAATATTATGTACTCCTGGCTCCTGCTATAACCTATAACTGGCACTGCAGTGCTCCCCAGTCTCCCCCACAATTATAAGCTGTGTGAGCTGAGCAGTCAGACAGATATATAATATATATAGATGATGCAGCACACTGGGCTGAGCCTGAGCAGTGCACACAGATATGGTATGTGACTGAGTCACTGTGTGTATCGCTTTTTTCAGCCAGAGAACGGATATATTAAATAAACTGCACTGTCTGGTGGTCACTCACTATATAATATTATGTACTCCTGGCTCCTGCTATAACCTATAACTGGCACTGCAGTGCTCCCCAGTCTCCCCCACAATTATAAGCTGTGTGAGCTGAGCAGTCAGACAGATATATAATATATATAGATGATGCAGCACACTGGGCTGAGCCTGAGCAGTGCACACAGATATGGTATGTGACTGAGTCACTGTGTGTATCGCTTTTTTCAGCCAGAGAACGGATATATTAAATAAACTGCACTGTCTGGTGGTCACTCACTAGTAAACTCTCTGCACTCTCTACACTTCTACAGTACTCCTCCTAGTCCTAAGCTCCAGTAAATCTCTCTCTCTTATAATCTAAATGGAGAGGACGCCAGCCACGTCCTCTCCCTATCAATCTCAATGCACGTGTGAAAATGGCGGCGACGCGCGGCTCCTTATATAGAATCCGAGTCTCGCGATAGAATCCGAGCCTCGCGAGAATCCGACAGCGTCATGATGACGTTCGGGCGCGCTCGGGTAAACCGAGCAAGGCGGGAAGATCCGAGTCGCTCGGACCCGTGAAAAAAAACATGAAGTTCGTGCGGGTTCGGATTCAGAGAAACCGAACCCGCTCATCTCTAATGCATATATGTGTGTATATAAAAATTATAAAAATTATCCTAGAAATTTTAAAAGGACCATCCAATCACCCGTTTTATGTTTTAGTGATACCATACAGAAACCCCTGATGAAGTTGTTCTGACGAAACTCGTTGGGTCGAATCAGTTACGGTCTCTTATCTAGTTCATCAGTACACCCTACAGAATATACACCTATAAGGGTGAGGGTGTTCTTTAAAGGCTTGAACAGAAAACCTATTGACTGTATCTGGATGTATTTCTTTTAAGAATGTTTATATGAATGTATGGAACCTTTTATTTGTAAAAAAATGTTTATATGAATTTATGGAATTCTATATGTTTTTTTAATAAAAACAAATTGGTTTCATATCTAATTTAGGCCATTCTGGCCGTCTTTTTGTTCGGGTGTGTTCTCTGGTGTGAGGGTATACTTGCAGGTGATACAAGTTATAAGAATCCACACCGTGGAAGAACAGCTACTGGAAATACTAAAATCTGAGTGTTTTAAAGTTATACCAAGCGCAATTGGTTATTGTTTTGTATATATATATATATATATATATATATATATTTATTGAATCCCTCGACTTCTCCATTGAAACCAAATTCTGCAGGCTTTTGAAACTACTGGTGTTTACATCAAAACGTAATTAATTTCCTGAGTTCTACATTGGTCCGAAGTACCTCTTACTATATTTGACTGTTTTTTTATTAGGGATGTACTGCCTAACCTGCCCAATGTTCTAATCTACTTAGACATAACCAACTTAATCCGCAATGTACTTCTACTGTATATGCACTCTGGCGTAGTTTGTTTCTTATCTGGATTTGAAGTACCCTCCTCCTCCTTTTTCCTTCCCCTCCTTGCTAATTTTATGGTCACAGCATACTGACACTATTGTCCTGTTTTATTTTTTATGTATTTTGTCCTTTTTGGAACTGTGCTATGCTCATGGGCCTTGATTGGTATTCTATGGATGCATATCCTGTTCTGTGTTGGCCTATTTCTTCTGCCGATTCTATACCATTTCTGTAATGCTATTATATGGTGCTCATGTTTTTTTCTATCTTATGTAATTTCCTATTTGACCTAATAAAAAGATTTTAAAAAACAATATATAAATATATTTTTTTCTCTGGTTGTGGTTAGGCTGTTGGGAATGTGTAGGATGCCACATCTACTGATGGGTGTCATGAAGGTAGCTGGCTTAGATGACAAAACTCCCATTTTGCATGAAGGGTACTGAAAGCTTTATATCAGGCACATCAGTGATTACTTGTTCAACAGTACTAAAGGGTGAGACGTGCCTTGTTGAGATTACATGGATAAATGCATTTTTTTTATTGCAACCATGGTGGCAGACACCCATTAAATTGCTTCTACTGATGATCCGGTTTGGTCGTATGGTGAGGTTTTGCAATAACTTTATCTTTCATGAATGCAAAATGCATCTTGGCATTTGTATTACTGACATCTAGTCGTATGTGGTAAATCACTGGTAGCTTGCCAATGGGGCTAGCATCAAGTAACTGAATTCCTTCAATTCTGAATATTTTTATTGGAGCACATGCGCTTCCACTCATATGGTCAATATGGGCTTTTGGATTCATTTTCATTAGTATGTTTTGTGACAAGACATTGCATTTAGCAAGGTCTGTTATTTTGCATGACTCGGTGCCTAGTGAAGATTGCACCTTGTTCATATGAGGTAAATTATCTCACAATACAACATTGTTTTTCTTCTAAATCAGTCTTCACTTCATTGACTTCGGGTGGCTGTGTCCTTTTCCTTGCCAGCACTTATCAAGGATTTTGTTTAAAACATCAGGCTCCCATAAAAAATAATCCAATAATGCTTCCATTTTCGTAATCGTGGCTGCAAAAACACAGGTCCATGAACCTATCACAGATTCTATGTGTTTTTGTCTGAAAATAGATATTTTTTGGGGCGAAAAAAACTTTGGGCTAGTGGAAAAGCCCAAAGAAAATGTTGAAAAAATATCAAGGCTAATTGAATTCCCCCCTAAACCTTCCTACTACGTGTGAACTTCATCATTATGTTTCCCGCAGACAATTCTATCTCTTATCAGCTAATTGGTAATGGTGCCAATATCATGTTTGTTTGCTATCAGGTTGGTCATAAATGTGTAATACTAATTTTTTTTATCAAACCTTTGGTTGATGGTGTTAAAAGTATACCCATCCATTATAAAATTTTCAACCACTAAACCAGGAGATTCTCAAACGTGGTCCTCAAGGCACCCCAACGATCATAACTCACCAACTACTTTGGTAAGAAACTGAAAAGGCTTGTCAATATACATGTTCCAAACAGGTTCCATACACAAGAGAGCATGTAGTTCTCCTACTCAGATAGCAGATATGATTGCTACTGGGAACAACACTTTAATTGTATGCCTAGAGGACCATCTCGTAAATATAACAGACATTAGAGCACCTTCTTCACCATCTCTCTGTTACTATCTGTCCTGATGGCAATATCACATTTGTGCGTGCATGCAGGGGTAACTCATGCATCATAAATTTATGAATTTTACAGCATGCGCAGTTAGTTGCAAACAATCACTCAACTACATGGACTTCTGCATTACGTGTGGATTGCGTGTAGCTCTGAATCAGGCTGTGTGGACTTCTGTGAAATTTTGGGATGGGTTTATATATTCAACAATAAAATGTGTCTGGTGAATCTGTTAACTTTTGTTTTTTTCAGTTATTGACATTCTTTATTCTTTAGTATGGACAATGGAGAATGTCTCCATATCCATTGACTTTGTGCAACATTCTCTCCTGCAAGATTGAGCACCAACTAATTGACTGTGTGTGTGAGTTGATTTGTGTGTGTGTGTGTGTGTGTGTGTGTGTGTGTGTGTGTGTGTGTCTTGTGACACATGAAGTAGGTGGATCAGTATGTAAAACCGGTGGCCTGGAGGCTTATCATATATTTTGCAAAATATATGTAACCAAGATCTCTACATTTTCTATTACCATATAGTGTACAGGTCTTGTTACTAATAGCCCTTGGGATGCGTGGGAAAAACCCTTCTGTTTTTTTCTTGTCTAGAACAACCCCCTCCTGCAGCACCTGAGGAATGTTACCAGTTTTATTTGAGCAGTTTGTCATTATATATTACTAATATTTATGCACCTAACTCATAGTCAAAAACTTATTTTCTGCATCTCATTAATAAGTTATACCCCCACATGGATTTTCATATTATACTGGGTGGTGAATTCAATAAGTAGACATTTTGGTGCCCTGTGCCTGAAAGAGAATTGGTGCATACACACCCCTCCCCCAACATATTTAATAATAAGAATTTACTTACCGATAATTCTATTTCTCGGAGTCCGTAGTGGATGCTGGGGTTCCTGAAAGGACCATGGGGAATAGCGGCTCCGCAGGAGACAGGGCACAAAAGTAAAGCTTTTACAGGTCAGGTGGTGTGTACTGGCTCCTCCCCCTATGACCCTCCTCCAGACTCCAGTTAGGTACTGTGCCCGGACGAGCGTACACAATAAGGGAGGATTTTGAATCCCGGGTAAGACTCATACCAGCCACACCAATCACACCGTACAACTTGTGATCTAAACCCAGTTAACAGTATGATAACAGAGGAGCCTCTGAAAGATGGCTTCCTAAACAATAACCCGAATTAGTTAACAATAACTATGTACAAGTATTGCAGATAATCCGCACTTGGGATGGGCGCCCAGCATCCACTACGGACTCCGAGAAATAGAATTATCGGTAAGTAAATTCTTATTTTCTCTATCGTCCTAAGTGGATGCTGGGGTTCCTGAAAGGACCATGGGGATTATACCAAAGCTCCCAAACGGGCGGGAGAGTGCGGATGACTCTGCAGCACCGAATGAGAGAACTCCAGGTCCTCCTTTGCCAGGGTATCAAATTTGTAAAAATTTACAAACGTGTTCTCCCCTGACCACGTAGCTGCTCGGCAGAGTTGTAATGCCGAGACCCCTCGGGCAGCCGCCCAAGATGAGCCCACCTTCCTTGCGGAATGGGCCTTAACAGATTTAGGCTGTGGCAGGCCTGCCACAGAATGTACAAGTTGAATTTTGTTACAAATCCAACGAGCAATCGACTGCTTAGAAGCAGGTGCACCCAACTTGTTGGGTGCATACAGTATAAACAGCGAGTCAGATTTTCTGACTCCAGCCGTCCTTTAAATGTATATTTTTAAGGCTCTGACAACGTCCAACAACTTGGAGTCCTTCAAGTCGTCTGTAGCCGCAGGCACTACAATAGGCTGGTTCAGGTGAAACGCTGATACCACCTTAGGGAGAAAATGCGGACGCGTCCGCAGCTCTGCCCTATGTCGAATGGAAAATTAAATAAGGGCTTTTATAAAACAAAGCCGCCAGTTCAGATACTCTCCCGGCCGAAGCCAGGGCCAGTAACATAGTCACTTTCCATGTGAGATATTTCAAATCCACATTCTTTAGTGGTTCAAACCAATTGGATTTGAGGAAATCTAAAACTACATTTAGATCCCACGGTGCCACCTTAGGCACCACAGGAGGCTGTATATGCAGTACTCCTTTGATAAAAATCTGGACCTCAGGGACTGAGGCCAATTCTTTTTGGAAGAATATTGATAGGGCCGAAATTTGAACCTTAATAGATCCCAATTTGAGACCCATAGACAATCCTGATTGCAGGAAATGTAGGAAAACGACCCAGTTGAAATTCCTCCATCGGAGCACTCCGCTGCTCGCACCACGCAACATATTTTCGCCAAATACGGCGATAATGCTTCGCGGTGACTTCCTTCCTTGCCTTTATCAAGGTAGGAATGACTTCTTCTGGAATGCCTTTTCCTTTTAGGATCTGGCATTCAAACGCCATGCCGTCAAACGCAGCCGCGGTAAGTCTTGAAAAAGACAAGGACCCTGCTGAAGCAGGTCCCTTCTCAGAAGTAGAGGCCACGGATCGTCCGTGACCATCTCTTGAAGTTCCGGGTACCAAGTCCTTCTTGGCCAATCCGGAGCCACTAGTCTTACTCCTCTTTGCCGTATAATCCTCAATACCTTTGGTATGAGAGGCAGAGGAGGAAACACATATACCGACTGGTACACCCAAGGTGTTACCAGCGCGTCCACAGCTATTGCCTGCGGATCTCTTGACCTGGCGCAATACCTGTCCAGTGTTTTGTTGAGGCGAGACGCCATCATGTCCACCATTGGTTTTACCCAACGGTTTAATAGCATGTGGAAAACTTCTGGATGAAGTCCCCACTCTCCCGGGTGAAGGTCGTGTCTGCTGAGGAAGTCTGCTTCCCAGTTGTCCACGCCCGGGATGAATACTGCTGACAGTGCTATCACGTGATTCTCCGCCCAGCGAAGGATCCTGGCAGCTTCTGCCATTGCCCTCCTGCTTCTTGTGCCGCCCTGTCTGTTTACATGGGCGACTGCCGTGATGTTGTCCGACTGGATCAACACCGGTCTTCCTTGAAGCAGAGGTTCCGCCTGGCTTAGAGCATTGTAGATTGCTCTTAGTTCCAGAATGCTTATGTGAAGAGACTTTTTCAGGCTCGACCACACTCCCTGGAAATTTCTTCCCTGTGTGACTGCTCCCCAGCCTCTCAGGCTGGCATCCGTGGTCACCAGGATCCAATCCTGCATGCCGAATCTGCGGCCCTCCAATAGATGAGCCTCCTGCAACCACCACAGAAGGGATACCCTTGTCCTCGGCGACAGGGTTATCCGCAGGTGCATCTGAAGATGCGACCCTGACCATTTGTCCAACAGATCCCTTTGCATGGAATCTGCCGAAAGGGATTGCTTCGTAAGAAGCTACCATTTTTTCCCAGGACTCTTGTGCATTGATGTACAGACACCTTTCCTGGTTTTAGGAGGTTCCTGACCAGGTCAGATAACTCCTTGGCTTTTTCTTCGGGAAGAAAAACCTTTTTCTGAACTGTGTCCAGAATCATCCCCAGGAACAGCAGACGAGTTGTCGGCATTAATTGGGATTTTGGAATATTTAGAATCCATCCGTGCTGCTTTAGCACCTCTTGAGATAGTGCTAAACCCATCTCTAGCTGTTCTCTGGACCTTGCCCTTATTAGGAGATCGTCCAAGTATGGGATAATTAATACGCCTTTTCTTCGAAGAAGAAATATTATCTCGGCCATTACCTTTGTAAAGACCCGAGGTGCCGTGGACAAACCAAACGGCAGCGTCTGAAACTGATAGTGACAGTTTTGTACAACGAACCTGAGGTACCCCTGGTGTGAGGGGTAATTGGAACGTGGAGATACGCATCCTTGATGTCCAAGGATACCATAAAGTCCCCTTCTTCCAGGTTCGCTATCACTGCTCTGAGTGACTCCATCTTGAACTTGAACTTCTTTATGTACAGGTTCAAGGACTTCAGATTTAGAATAGGCCTTACCGAGCCATCCGGCTTCGGTACCACAAAAAGAGTGGAATAATACCCCTTCCCTTGTTGTAGAAGAGGTACCTTGACTATCACCTGCTGAGAATACAGCTTGTGAATGGCTTCCAAAACCGTCTCCCTTTCTGAGGGGGACGTTGGTAAAGCAGACTTCAGGAAACGGCGAGGTGGCTCTGTCTCTAATTTCAACCTGTACCCCTGAGATATTATCTGCAGGATCCAGGGATTTACCTGCGAGTGAGCCCACTGCGCGCTGTAATTCTTGAGACGACCGCCTACCGCCCCCGAGTCCGCTTGCGAAGCCCCAGCGTCATGCTGAGGCTTTTGTAGAAGCCGGGGAGGGCTTCTGTTCCTGGGAAGGAGCTGCCTGTTGCTGTCTCTTCCCTCGTCCTCTGCCTCGTGGCAGATATGAATAGCCCTTTGCTCTCTTATTTTTAAAGGAACGAAAGGGCTGCGGTTGAAAGGTCGGTGCCTTTTTCTGTTGGGGAGTGACTTGAGGTAGAAAGGTGGATTTCCCGGCCGTAGCCGTGGCCACCAAATCCGATAGACCGACCCCAAATAACTCCTCTACGCATCGCCTGTCCACTGTCGTGTCCATAAAGCTCTTCTGGCCGAAATGGACATAGCACTTACCCGTGATGCCAGTGTGCAGATATCTCTCTGTGCATCACGCATATAAAGAAATGCATCCTTTATTTGTTCTAACGACAGTAAAATATTGTCCCTGTCCAGGGTATCAATATTTTCGATCAGGGACTCTGACCAAACTACCCCAGCACTGCACATCCAGGCAGTCGCAATAGCTGGTCGTAGTATAACACCTGCATGTGTGTATATACCTTTTTGGATATTTTCCATCCTCCTATCTGATGGATCTTTAAGTGCGGCCGTCTCAGGAGAGGGTAACGCCACTTGTTTTGATAAGCGTGTTAGCGCTTTGTCCACCCTAGGAGGTGTTTCCCAGCGCTCCCTAACCTCTGGCGGGAAAGGGTATAAAGCCAATAACTTCTTTGAAATTAGCAGTTTTTTATCGGGGCACCCCACGCTTCATCACACACGTCATTTAATTTTTCTGATTCGGTAAAAACTACTGGTAGTTTTTTCACACCCCACATAATACCCTGTTTAGTGGTACCTGTAGTATCAGCTAAATGTAACATCTCCTTTATTGCCAAAATCATATAACGTGTGGCCCTACTGGAAAATACGGTTGATTCGTCACCTTCACCACCGGAATCAGTGCCTGTGTCTGGGTCTGTGTCGACCGACTGAGGCAAGGGGCGTTTTACAGCCCCTGACGGTGTTTGAGGCGCCTGGACAGGCACTAATTGAGTGTCCGGCCGCCTCATGTCGGCAAACGACTGCTTAAGCGAGTTGACGCTATCCCGTAATTCCACAAATAAAGGCATCCATTCTGGTGTCGACCCCCTAGGAGGTGACATCCTCATATTTGGCAATTGCTCCGCCTCCACACCAATAACGTCCTCATACATGTCGACACCCACGTACCGACACACAGCAGACACACAGGGAATGCTCTATACGAAGACAGGACCCACTAGCCCTTTGGGGAGACAGAGGGAGAGTCTGCCAGCACACACCAAAAAGCGCTATATATGACAGGGATAGCCTTATGATTAAGTGCTCCCTTATAGCTGCTTTTATATTAATATATTGCCATTTATTTTGCCCCCCCCTCTCTGTTATACTCTGTTTCTGTAGTGCAGTGCAGGGGAGAGACCTGGGAGCCTTCCTGACCAGCGGAGCTGTGACAGAAAATGGCGCCGTGTGCTGAGGAGATAGGCCCCGCCCCTTTTTCGGCGGGCTCGTCTCCCGCTATTTAGTACATTTAGGCAGGGGTAAATATCTCCATATAGCCTCTGGGGCTATATGTGAGGTATTTTTAGCCTTTTTAAAGGTTTTCATTTGCCTCCCAGGGCGCCCCCCCCCCAGCGCCCTGCACCCTCAGTGACTGCCGTGTGAAGTGTGCTGAGAGGAAAATGGCGCACAGCTGCAGTGCTGTGCGCTACCTTAAGAAGACTGCAGGAGTCTTCAGCCGCCGATTCTGGACCTCTTCTTGCTTCAGCATCTGTGAGGGGGCCGGCGGCGTGGCTCCGGTGACCATCCAGGCTGTACCTGTGATCGTCCCTCTGGAGCTTCATGTCCAGTAGCCAAGAAGCCAATCCATCCTGCACGCAGGTGAGTTCACTTCTTCTCCCCTCTGTCCCTCGTTGCAGTGATCCTGTTGCCAGCAGGAATCACTGTAAAATAAAAAACCTAAGCTAAACTCTCTAAGCAGCTCTTTATGAGAGCCACCTAGAATTGCACCCTTCTCGGCCGGGCACAAAAATCTAACTGGAGTCTGGAGGAGGGTCATAGGGGGAGGAGCCAGTACACACCACCTGACCTGTAAAAGCTTTACTTTTGTGCCCTGTCTCCTGCGGAGCCGCTATTCCCCATGGTCCTTTCAGGAACCCCAGCATCCACTTAGGACGATAGAGAAATATGGATAGAGCCTGACAAAGGCATGTGGCAATAATATAGGGGTGCGGCTTCATGGGTAAGGGTCGTGGTAACAAAATAATACCATTGCATATTACGCCGCACAGTAGTCTCCATTATTCAAATTATGCCACACAGTAGTGCCACTTATACAATTTATACCAGGTAGAGCACCTTTTACACTTTATTCCAGGCAGAGCCCCCTTTTGCATATTACTCCTGGTAGAGCCTCATTTTACACATTACATCAGGTATAACCGCCTTTTACACATTACTCCAGGTAGAGTCCCCTTTTACACATTTCTCCAGACAGAGTCCCTTTTTACATATTATGCCAGGTAGAGTCCCTTTTTACACATTACTCCAGGTAGAGCCCCATTTTACACATTACTCCAGAGTGAGTGTGTGTGTGATTTTATGCTTACATGTGCTCCTGAGCGGCAGCTGCCTCCCACCAGCCTCCTCCTGCCCAAACGCTGCAGCTATGCAGACACGGACGGAGAAGCTGGGACCCTGGAGTGCCGGAGAATAACTACAGAGGGAAAGCTGCTGCAACGGCCAGGTTGACCCTACTACTTCAGTGGCGAACGCGTGGCCACGTGGAGTGCTGCCATGAGGGCCTGCGCCCATAGTGCATATGCGCTGTCTGCCAGACACCCCTGGCACATGGCTAGTTATGGCCCTGGTTTCTAAACATACTTATAAGGTTTATGTTAAATATATATGTGATAGGTGGAGACTATTGATAGTAAATACACTTTCTTTTCTACCTCACATTTATCGTTTCCTAGGAAACATATTAATAGCTCAGGTGATAGACACACGAACTGATGCTATTTTAGTCTCAGATCACGCCCCTATTTGGGTAACATTGCAGAATTTTATTATTTCAGTCTTTAGAAATAGTGTTGTTCCCATCTTTAACAAGTCCCTATAAATTTACTGATATGATACTGATATGTTATTAATTTTATGGAATGATTATAACCTGTCTAATACTTCTCATAATGATGTACCTTTGTTGCATTGACAGGCAGCTAAAGTTTCCCTTTAGGGAGGACAATCCCAGGATCAGGATCGGCAGGATCACAGGATTTTGGTCCAAAAAAGCAGGTATTTGAAGCCCACCACCAAGGAACCACATGAATGCCTGGTCCATTGGTCTCTGGTGGTGGGAAGCAAAGTAGTGACACTATGCCATTACCCAACAGCCATGGCAGCCTTCATATTAGCAGCCTTGCATCTCTGGAACTCGCTGGCGGGTCTGGCCCGCTGTGGAGATGAACATACTGGGCGCTTGCAGTCACACTTGGTTACCTGGTGGTGTGCTTCCCAAGGCTGTGCAAGTTCACCATACCTTTTGCTCTATTCCTGGTGGGGGGGGGGGGATGGGGATATTTTTTCATTGATTAACTCAATCTTGGTATTGAGAGTTTTTCAATCCCGAATCCCAGGATTGAACAAACGGTCTGGGATTGGTCTCCGTACTTCCCTTTGGGGCACTATTATATCTTATACCTCTAAATTTAAGAAAGAGCTGCTTCTCTTGTAGAAGCTAAAAAAAAACTATGAAATTCCGCACATCTCTAATTAATGTTCAAGCTTACAAATCTGCAAAATCTTACTATGACAATGTGCTCACCCAGTGAGCAATAGACCTATTGGTAAAGGATAGTTTATGTTTTATAAATATGGCATTTCTGAGATTTTCAAAAACTTAATTTTCAAAAATGTTTTGTCTCTGAGGGATTTCTTTTACTTTCACTGGACGCTGAGAAAGCGTTCGACTGATTAAATTGGCTATATATGCGTACCGTTTTAGTTCAATTTGGTTTTTCTGACCAGATTCTGTCATCAATTTTAGCATTATATAGCTTACCGACTGCAAGGGTGTTTAGTAATGGATTCCTGTCGGACGCTTTCCCAATTACTAATGGAACTCGTCAGGGTTGCCCTCTCTCACCCTTGATATATGTCCTTGGGATTGAACCCCTGGTTGCTAAGGTTAGATCGGACACTGCATTTCCCGGTTTGACTCATGGGCAACTTTCTCATAAGCTCTGTCTTTTCGCGGACGACGTACATCTATTTGTATCTCGCCCCTCCTCCTCCCTTCCTCATCTACACTCTTTACTACAGTTTCAGCAAAACCTCATATTACAAATTGAATACAACTAAAACTGACATTTTACCTGTTCATTTACCAGACACACTCACGGCTGCTTTACGATCTCAATACTCATATAACTGGAAACTTGACTCACTTACGTATCTTGGGATACATATTCCCCCTTCCACCTCTACAGTTTTCGATGTGAATCTTCCTCCCCTGATGCTCACCCTTCAAACCGTGACATCCTCTTGGCTTATGTATGAAATATCCTGGCTAGGTCGTTTATCTGCCTTTAAAATGTCCTTACTACCCTAACTTATGTATTTATTTCGTACCATACCTTATTCCTTCCCTAAACTCTATCTGGATAAATGCAGAGTTATTTTGACAAAATACCTATGGAAATCGCATCCTCCTAAATTGGCTCACGCTAGAATGATCCTCCCTCGACACCAAGGAGGTCTTGCACTGCCTGATTTGAACTTATATCAAGAAGCTTGTCTGCTTGCTCAAATTAAATCCTGGAATCTCTCACATTCCGGGTCCTTATGGGCTCACATTGAAAATTATGGCTACATAGGTTACCCCTTAGCAGATCTGTTGTGGACTCCAAAAGCCCTACGCCACATAAATTTGACCATGCTCCCATCTACGGCTTCATCTCTACGAGTATGGGATAATTTAATGAGCAAGCTCCCTGGCTTTACTGCCCCTTATGCTGCTCTTTCACTTAAAGCTGTGAGTAAGCTAATACCCAATTTACATATTTCTGTGTGGACTGCTTGCAATATTCATGCCCTCGGGGATTTATTAGATACACTATTTTTCCTTAATTTGCTCAGCTACACAACAAATTCTCCCTCCCGCATACTGAACTGTTTCACTATTTTCAAATCAGACACTGGTTTAAGAGCTTACCCATTTTACAAACTCCCCCCAGCTCTATGGTTCAATGTGTTCTATCCCATGTGGTATTGCTTGCATCCTCTAAAGATATATCTTATTGGTACAATACACTCATATCATTGGTTCCGTACCAAAAGTCTAATGCCCAGAAGCGTTGGGAGAAGGATTTAGACATTCCCATTACAGAGGCACAATGGGAAAAATGATATTGTTTAACATTCCGCATGTCAAGATGTTTAAGCCATTCAGAAATGCATGTTAAATTACTAAATAGATTGTACCTAACCCCAGATAGATTTCACACATTTTGGCCCTCCTGCTCTCAATTCTGCTGGAGAAATTGTGGTGAAACAGGTAATTTGTATCATGTTTTCTGGACATGTCCCCTTCTCCAAATTTTTTGGCCAGAAGTGTTTAAGCTGATAAAATAAAGTTTTACGCTTATCTTTAAGCCCATCCCCCGCTCTGGCACTCCTCCATATGTATCCCGCGGAAGTTCCAGCCTCCCAAAGGTATTTATTGGGACACATGTGTATAGCAGCAAGGGCAACTTTAGCCCAAGCTTGGAAACAATCGAAAGTCCCTCCTGTTCCTAAAGTATTTAATAAAATTAATTTTCACTATACCATGGAAACTGAAGGTGTGGCATATTCCCCCTCTGTCTCCTCTCCCGTTATGAAATGGTTCCATTGGCATGAATACGTTACGGAGGGAGAAGGTTCTGCCCTTATATCACATCCAATGAGGACATCTCCTCTACAATTTAGTCTGAATGAAACCTCTACTGCTCCTTAATTAATTAATTTTTCACCTTTTTTCTCTAGGTTTTCAAATGGCCGTTGTATCTGTGGTATTATTACTCTCCCCCTTTCGGCACTTAGGCTGGGGATTAGTAAACCCTATCGTTCTAGCTTTGTATACTTCTATCTGTTTGTCTGATTAATATACCAGAATACCTGTTCAGCCGCTATGCTCTCTGTTTCACATATATGTTTGACTTTATTGATGTGTACATCCCCCCCTCCCTATTCTTTTTTGTACCCCCCCTTTTTACATTTGTTATAAAGTTCAATAAAAAATTATTGACGTTAAAAAAACCAAAAACGTTTTGTCTGACATCAATTCCCAGGGTGATATAAATGCAGCAAATATGGAATTATTTTGGAATCCACAGATTTCCTCTGACCAGGCTTCCTTGTTATTACTTAGTGCCTATAACCATCGAGAAAGTTGACATAGTTATTAAAAAGGCAAATATTCTTAAGGATCCAGGCCCAGATGGACTGACTAATGAATTTTATAAAATATTACTTCCAAAATCTTAATCCCTCTTACTTCCTTTTTCAACTCTTTATTGGTTGACGATTCTTTACCCTTAGATTTTATCCACTTATCTGAAGATTTTTCCCTTCAAAACCGTTCATAAAATAGTTTTTTTTATTTGTTTCATTTAATATAGTTTACAATTATATTATACATATCTGCAGAACGGATCTCCTTGTCAAAAACGAAGGGACACAGTAGGGCGGCTCAGCCGAATGTGATCTGACCATGCCAGGTAAGTGGTTAATACAGCTATTATTAAAATGCTCCCTAAGTCAGGACCCGCCTATGCCTTCATCATACAGTACAGGTTGAGTATCCCATATCCAAATATTCCGAAATACGGAATATTCCGAAATACGGACTTTTTTGTGTGAGAGTGAGATAGTGAAACCTTTGTTTTCTGATGGCTCAATGTACATAAACTTTGTTTAATACACAAAGTTATTAAAAATATTGTATTAAATGACCTTCAGGCTGTGTGTATAAGGTGTATGTGAAACATAAATGAATTGTGTGACTGTAGACACACTTTGTTTAATGCACAAAGTTATAAAAAATATTAGCTAAAATGACCTTCAGGCTGTGTGTATAAGGTGTATATGTAACATAAATGCATTCTGTGCTTATATTTAGGTCCCATCACCATGATATCTCATTATGGTATGCAATTATTCCAAAATACGGAAAAATCCGATATCCAAAATACCTCTGGTCCCAAGCATTTTGGATAAGGGATACTCAACCTGTATATAGACCAAAATCTTTGCTTAACGTAGACTATACATAAAATAATGAGCATCTAAAACATCTACTTCCAAATATTGTACACAAAGACCAATCGGAATTTATATGGGTCAGACATTCAGCCAAAAATATTCGTAAAGTTTTGGTGAACTGTTTCTTATCACCTTTTTCTGTTCAGAGAGGGACTAGACAAGACTCCCCATTATTTTTTTGCCTTAGCGTTAGAACCCCTTGCATTTACTTTACGCGAGCATACCTTATACTGTGGAACAGGGGCATTTTAACAGAGGAGGGGGCCAATGTGCAGACCCTCGGATGGCCCACTCCTCTCCATGGTGCAGTAGGCTCTGGCATTGTGACAGAGTCTCCTGTGCATGCGAAGGTCTCCACAAACATGGTGCCCGCCATGTTCCAGGGACTAATCTCTTCTGCGCATGCACGGTGCCCATTTTGGTGGTGAGTTTTTGGCGCGGTTGCAGTGCCAACACAGGGCTTATGGAAAAGTAAGTAATAAAACACGGTGCAGTGTGTGCTGTGTGGGCCCCCTTGCACCACACACATTGCACCCATTTTAGAAATGACAATGCATATGGAATATGTATCAGGTAATTGGACTTGAAAGCATAATTTTTCGCCGATGTTATGATGCTGTTCATCTCTAACCCAGCTACATCTATCCCTGCCATCACCTTGTTTAGTTATCACATTAACATCCAGAAATCTAAACTTCTACCATTACTGTATCTCCATCTTGTCAACCTTATCTGACATTACCCATTCTACCACAATTCCATATAGCTTTACAATCTGTATAATATTTGGGTATTCATAGCCTGTCCTCCATACATAATCTTTATGCTTTGAATTTTTCTTCTGTTGTTAGGAAAATATTGTCTCAATTGAAAAGTTGGTTACATCTACCGCTTTTATTATTAAGGAGAACTGCATTAATTAAAGTGTAATTTTTCTAAAACTCTCTTATTGTATTCCATTGGCAATGTCTAATATGTGATTAAATTATGTACTAAAGCTTTCACCAGATTCATTTGGCTATCTTAAAAAATAAAATATTTCCCCCCCCCAAATTTAGTTTGATGAAAACATGAGCATCTGGAGGTTTGAGGCTTCAAGCATTCTCTTTCGCTTCTTTTTTTCTATATATTGTAGATTGGCTGTTACACACTCAACATTTTCTGGTTAATTTACCGGATGAAGCACTTTTTGCCCCCTATGCTCCAGCAGCACTGCTCCATCTTTGAAGGAGGTCTCAGTCTTGCTGTTACTTAACAATGGCCCTCATTCCGAGTTGTTCGCTCGCTAGCTGCTTTTTGGCAGCATTGCAAATGCTAGGCCGCCGCCCTCTGGGAGTGTATCTTAGCTTAGTAGAATTGCGAACGAAAGATTAGCAGAATTGCTACTAAAAATTTTCATGCAGTTTCTGAGTAGCTCCAGACCTACTCCTAGATTGCGATCACCTCAGTCTGTTTAGTTCCTGGTTTGACATCATAAACACGCCCTGCGTTCGGCCAGCCACTCCCCCATTTCTCCAGTCACTCCTGTGTTTTTACCTGGCACGCCTGCGTTTTTTAGCACACTCCCTGAAAACAGCCAGTTTCCGCCCAGAAACACCCACTTCCTGTCAATCACACTACGATCACTCAAGCGATGAAAAAACGTAGCTCGAGCTTGTGCAAATCTACCAAGTTTTGTGTTAAATTACTGAACACATGCGTGCTGCGTACCATGCACATGCGCATTTTCCACCTAATCGCTCCATTGCGAAAAACGGCAATGAGCGAACAACTCCCATGTGAATAGTCTCCTATTTGCATTGTTAAGTCTGCAGGGTAACAAGCGGCAATTGATAGCCAAGCTTAAGGCTCCCAAACAGGGCCGTAACTACGTGTGTGCCAAGTGGGCTTGGCACACAGCGCAGTTGCCCTGAGGGCGCACGGCCAGCGGCATGTAATGAGTCAAATTGACTCATTACATGCCGCCTCTGCTGTGTGCGCCGTGCGCCGCGCTGGAGGGTGAAGAGACCAGCGTCGGGCAGCGGAGAAGGAGGAGGAGGGAGGGGGAGCAGGGAGCCGCAGCAGCGCTATTTCATTGGTAGTAAGCGCCGCTGCAGCATCCCCCTCTCCTTCTGTATTGGCTGCCCGGCGCTGCTGTGGATGCTGGGATGCGGTTCCTCCATCCCAGCATCCACTGCAGCGCCGGGCAGCCAAAACGGAAGGAGAGGGGGATGCTGCAGCGGCGCTTACTACCAATGACATAGCGCTGCTGCGGCTCCCTGCTCCCCCTCCCTCCTCCTCCTTCTCACCTCACTGCCTGCGCCGAGAGGAAGAAGCCAGCACGAGGAGCCTGTCAGCGGCGAGAAGGTAAGTATATCCCTCTCTCTCTTTCTCTTTCTCTCTCTCTCTCTCTCTCAGGGGGACACCGTCTGCCGCAATGTGTAAAAAGGGGGCCTGGCTGCCGCAATGTGTAAAAAGGGGGACTGGCTGCCGCAATGTGTAAAAAGGGGGACTGTCTGCTGTAATGTGTAAAAAGGGGGACGCTGTCTGCTGTAATGTATAAAAGGGGCTCTACCTGGTGTAGTGGCGCTACTGTGCAGCGTAATTTGAATAATGTAGACTACTGTGCACCGTAGTATGCTATTATTTTGTGGCCACGCCCCTTCCCCGTGAAGCCACACCCCTATACATTTTTTGCGCGCCTACGACGCGCACTGCCCTGTCTTACATGGGGGGGGGGGCGCCACTGTCGTTTCTTGCACACAGCGCTAAAATGCCTAGTTACGGCACTGCTCCCAAATCTTCTAAATTGATTTAAGTATGTATTTTATAGGCTTTATATTAGTCTGTATACATCTATATTTATGTGGTATATATATAATTTTTATGTATAAAATAGAGATGAGCGCTTTCGGTTTTATTCGAATTTACTCAGTTCTCAAAACGGCATCTTATTGGCTCATGGATGTCACGCGTTTTGGATAGCCAATAAGAAAAATACGGATAAAACCGAACTGGCGTTAATTCTGGCGTTGTATCCGAACCCGCTCTTCTCTAGTATAAAATATATATATTAAACCACATAAATGTAAATGCATACAGACAAATATAAAGCCTACATACACACACAAAACTTTAAGTTTTCAGTGTTGCAAGATATTCATGAGATAATTATGTTTTGAATTCGCAGCTAGTTGAATGTACGTATTGGAGGCATTACTCATGCCTCTTTTACATAGTTAGCAGTTTTGACAAAAGTTGGTCTTTTTGCAGTGAGAGGCTTTTCTCCTGCTTCTCCGTTGCTTGGCATAGTTGATAATACCCCCCCACACCCCACTGTGGCTCTGGTCAGGTTCGGACTGGGCCACCCAGGAGCCAGTGAGATCCCCGGTAGGCCCTGCTGATTTGTGGCCATGCCCTCTTTTGTGTAAGGATGGGGCCTGTCAGAGTTGGACCAAGGGGCAGGAGAGGCACAATGCACTCTCCTCCCTGGTCCTCAGGCGGAACAGCAGGCACCAGTAGCTGCAGGAGCGGCAGCAGAGTCCAGGCAGCGGCAGGGACTGTGTGAGCGTTGGCCGCATTAGATTCATTCACTGCTCAGGTGGCTTATTTAGGGATTGTCCATACCCTATGTACTGTATACACTATACAGGCAGTATGCACGGCGTCATCTGACAGAGCAGGAAGTGCCAGCTACCAGGGCCTGGGAGGCTGGGGAGCTGCTCTCTCAATCTGTCTGTATTGCTACCATGGGCTAGTGGAGGTCCCCTGCCTGCTGCATCTCATACTACACCTGTCATCCAGCATAGGAGCATCCAGCAACTTGAGTCTATCAGGCTCCTCAGTGTCTTCAGGTAGGTTCTCTCCATGTAATGATGTATGCATGTAGTACATGTACCTTGTGCAGGCTCTGCTGCTGCTAGTGCGGGCTGTGAGCTGCTGGCATCTCATACACATGCAGGACTTTGGAGGGTAAATTGCACATGGACTAATTACAGTCTGGTTTACCTGACAGCAGGGTCCTGGCTGTATGGGGGATTCAGCACTTGTGCATCTCTTAATTTTCTCACCCTGGGACATGTGCTGCTCTCAGGTCTAATATGTCTCAGCTCATTTTAACAGGTACCTGTTGATTCTGCGTGTGTGAGTTTGTTTATATAGCACTTCATTTGCATAATATATATAATATGAGGATTGAGCATGAAAAGAGTGACAAATAACAACATGCATTAGTAGCTGCCAATACATTTTAATATTAGTGTATATCATACTGGAAACAGAATTGGACTGAGGGGAGGAGAGGCGCGCTGCGCTCTCCTCCCCGGCCTTCAGACACAGGAGCAGCAGGCAGCAGTAGCAGTGGGAGCAGCAGCAGAGCCCGTGCGACAGCGGTGAGCAGCACTGTGGGGGTGTTTGTGTATCTGGCACTGCACTACACTACTGGGGCATATGTGGATCTACTGTTGTCTCCCGGTGTAACCCAGGCGCATATACTACTGTTCTCTCCCGGTATAACCGAGGCGCATACACTACTGTTCTCTCCAGGTGTAACCCAGGCACATACACAACAGCTTGAAGTGGGCAGCGAGGTAGAACTCTTTTTCTTCATATACTATGCTAGGTGGCGCTCATAATGGCTCGCCACTCCCTTCTGGTCACGTGGTCACACCCCTTCCAGTATATGGCAGCGCCCCTTAGTGGGCCCCTGTGATTTCATTTTCCTGGTGGTCTCTGCATGCCCCAGTCCGACATTGGCTCAGGTCATAGCATCTCCAATGCCCCCTCTCCTTACCCACGTCCTCTGCCCCCAGTGCCTGCTGTCCCCTGGTGCAGTGGTTCCCAAATGTTTTTGTATCACAATGACCTAGACTAGAGTATCAGAATTTTTGACATGGCACCCCCTAGACAGCGATGGCCTGGGCCTCCATTTTGGCCCTGGCATTTGTGAATGTGCGAGCGCACATCACGGAGGGCACAAATCATGGGGGGCACGCAGTCATGTTGTACAGGGGCGTGCCACGAGTCAAGGAGGCATGGACTCGTGGCACGCCACCATTTCTATGCCAATGCTTGTTGGGGGCGGGGACTGAAGGGTTAAATCTCCTCTGTCAGTGTGCATTGTGTAAATATTGTTTCTTTTTCTTTTGCCTTGGATTTAGCTTGCATTGCATAAAATGAATATAGCTCCACCCATAGTTTGTTGGGAACTGTGTGAAATCACCACCCCTAGATGAAGTACTAGGCTGTATCCTACATCCCCCCCCATGTAGCCTGTTTTATCCCTCCTATGCAGTAAAGTTAAACCAATAAAGTATTTACTTTTGCCTACCCCTCCCTGGACATTCCAATCCCTCCCTAGACAATGATGCCTTATATACCATTGTTATGAACAATAAACGCAGAGTGATTCTTAATTACATGGTGTCGTGTATAATCTGTAATTTTAAGGATTGCTCTCACTGACGTCAGTGGCCATCAAATCGAGGGGTACAAGAAGAGGCTGATATCCTTTCAAGTGGGGGCTCAGTCCTGGATTCAGTTGATCGCCCCCGAATCGGTAAGATAGAGAATTCATTGTCTGTCTTTTTCGTAAGGGATTGCGTTCAAACACTGAATTTGAACTCGCTCCGTGTTCCGGGAACACGTGACTAGGTAATATTTAAGTCCGGGACTTAATATTACGTAGTTTTATGTAAAGCCATAAAACAGGTATCAGGGATACCATATAATCTTTAATGTCTGGGACTTAAAGATACGTCTGAGAAAAGCGCAATTCTCCAAAGACGTTAGTATCTGGGATACTTAAAAAATAGACCTGGGGTCTATACGTAACGTAGAAAATACCCCGATTTGATCGCCTATATTCTTGTATGCTTGTAGTGTGATAAGTTCTTATGTTTGGTCCAGACGGCTGGTAAGTTTTCGTCTGCCAGATATCTTTACTCAAAACACTTTTCTTGCTTCCTGTTTAAAACGCTGTATTTTTTCTGACATCTTGTACGAAGGTAAGCGTACCCGTCAAAAGATTTCATGTTCTCATTATACAGATAATATTGTGATATTGTCAATGACTAATTAACTGGTGTTAACTAATGCATGCATAGAAAGTTTTTGTAAATTGCATAGAAAGTCTTTTTGTTGTGAAGTTGTATAGAAGGTTTTTTTTTAAACTGCATTTTTGTTGTGATATTGCATAGACAGTTGTTATAAGTTGTTGTAGAAATTGCGTAGAAAGCTGGTGTAGATTGTATTCTTTACTATGGGAGGGGGTCAGAGTAAGACAGTCATTTACCCCCCACCTTTACCAGGAGAAACATGTAAGGAATATGTTGCCCGTAACTCCACCACAGATTATTATTTAGTTAACCCTTGGGTGGATAACTTAGCGGGGTGGACAGAGAAAGTTGGCAGCCCCAGTCCATTCCCCCGTGACGGTATTAATTATCCCTTTTATATGGACATGATCAAAGGGCTTTGTCTGGGAGACAAGGAAGCCTGGCCATGGTATGATCATGACCCACAATGGGACATGACATATATGCGTGCTGGAGGAGAGCAATGGCTCACGATAGCACCTCATTGGTATGACAAGAATATCAAGCAGAAACAGCGTAGAATAAAATCTGTAACTTCCCGACTACACAAAGCTGAGGAATTTAGAAGCAACAAGTTTCTAAAAAACTCTTCTCCTCCGCCCTACAGTCCCCTATACCCCTCCTTAAAAGACACAGATCTGTTAGCTGCAGTTGCTTTGTCACGAATTCCGATGCAAAGGGGAGGGGGAGGAGGGGAAGGGGAAGGAGAAGGAGGCTCAGTTGCTTTGTCACGAATGCCGATGCAAAGGGGAGGGGGAGGAGGGGAAGGGGAAGGAGAAGGAGGCTCAGGAGGAATAGCCCCCCCTGACAGTACCCTCCACATAGACGTAACCACCCCCGCCCCTAGTGCCCCTACTCCTAACAAACAAATCACCTCCCGCCGTAACGCTGACTCAACTGTTATCATTCACCACCCTCTTACCCCCTCCATAACGCGATCCGGCACTGGTTTCCTTGAAAACAGTGCTGATGCCAGCAGTGTCGCCACCCAGCACCTGCCCTTTATGACAGTAGGGGATCAGTTGTTAAAGAAACCCATTGAAATAGAGGATTTAGACAGAATTGTTAAGAACTGTCCCAAACCCACTGTTGCACCTGACGGCTGCATAGCTTACTTGAAAAAGGCTTGCACAGGACGCAGCTATACTCAAGAAGATATGAAGCTGATCATAGATGGGGTTATAGACCATTACAACGGGTGGGATTGGAAAAAGATTCCCACCATAAACACTCCTACCACCCTTAACGATGCCGTTCGCTACCCTCTCAATACTGGGGACGGTGTAACGGAGATGTGGAAGGAAATTGAGACCCATATGAAAGAGATTTTTAAAACCCGAGCTTCTCTTCCTATTGCCGTAGCATGTAAACAAAAGCCCACTGAAACTGTCACTGAGTTTTGGAAGAGGTTTAAAAAGTGTTGGTCTGAAGATGCAGGTCTTACTCTTGTAGATACAGACCATTTACTAATTTCTACCTTTGTAAATAACTTGTTGCCATCTGTTATGGTCCCTGTTAAGCAAGGTGTTTCTTCCTGGACCTCTGATAATATTAAGGAATTTGAAAAGCACTTATATGAAAAGGAAGCTGCAGGATGCTTTGATGTTAAAAAACCCTTGCAGAATGCCCCAACTCATAATTACCAAAATCACAGAAACCGGGGAGATAGACGCCAGCAGCACTTTACTGGCCCACCCCGCAATCCAGCCCGATATCAAAACCCACAAGCCAGGCCACCCCACCCCCCTGACTCTGCCAGCAGGAAACAAACCTCCTGCTTCAACTGTGGAAGGGACGATCACTGGGCAAGGGATTGCCCTTGTCCCCCACAAAACCACCGACAGCCCCAAGCTCCGGCTCCCTCCCGGGATCATCCCCGACAGTCACACAACAACCCCTTTCAGGATCATGTCCGATTCCGAGTTGACTGGCAGGACCCCTCCCACTGACGGGGCCCGGAGGAGGGTATCCCAGCCTTTGCCCAACTCACCAGACACTGGAAGGACCCACCGCTACTAACCTTGATTATAGGAAAGAGAGCAATCCCTTTCCTGGTAGATAGCGGGGCAACTACTAGTGTTTTGTGTGTCGACCTGTACGATGGTCATTTGGAAAAGACTGCTCCTTCAATGGGAATCAATGGGATACCCACAGATGCTTACCTGACAGATGCCCTTAGTGTCAGAACCACGGGAGGCACGTATATGGGTAAACACAATTTCACTGTAATACCTGAATGTCCAATTAATCTTCTGGGAAGGGATCTTCTTAGCAAACTCGAAATCTCCATTCTCCCTTCACCCACTAGCAGTGGCCTGGAGGTCGAGTCCCCACACCTACCGGTGTGGGAGGCAACAGACATTACACCTGATTTTGACAAAGTGAACCCTGCTCTATGGTCGGAGGGTCCCTATGACACTGGCCTCATTCCTTGCACACCATATAGAGCAACCCTGAAACCTGACACACAACCTGTCTATCAAAAGCAATACCCCTTGTCACAAGAGAAGGTTGAAGGTCTTAGACCAATGATACAACAGTTTCTCCAACAAGGCATTCTCAGACACATAATCTCACCTTACTGCACACCAGTCAACCCTGTTGCTAAGTCAGATGGTAGTGTAAGGTTTGTACAAGACCTCAGGGCAATTAACCAACTCATTGTGCCCATAGCACCCATTGTACCTGACATTAACTCACTCATTTCAGCTATCCCTGCAGATGCTGCAATTTTTTCTGTGATTGATTTAAAAAATGCATTTTTTAGCATTCCAGTGGATGCACAGACACAGTTACTTTTTGCATTTTCTTTTGAGGGCAAGCAACTCACCTGGTGTCGTTTACCCCAGGGCTATATTGACGCACCCGTTGTCTATAGCATTGTACTCCAGGCCACATTGGGGCCCTGGCAACCTCACCATGGTTCAGTCCTGCTACAGTATGCAGATGATCTGCTGCTCTGTAGTCAAACTGAGGAGGCCTGCCGGGAGGATGGTATATCACTGTTAAACTGGCTCTGTGAATGTGGACACAAGGTGTCCAAAACAAAAATGCAATGGTGTAAGAAGCATGTGGATTACTTAGGTTTTGTGCTCACTCAGGGGGAAAGGAAAGTCAGTCCACAGCGCATTCAGTCTGTATTGGGCCTGGTCACCCCAACTACCCAGAGGGAACTGCTGTCTTTTCTGGGTATGGTAAATTACTGCAGACAGTGGATATCTGATTGTTCCTATTATGATAACATTTTGAGACAAGCCACACTGAAAGACAAACCTAATATTGTACAATGGTCACAAGAAATGTTAACTGCATATGAAAGCTTAAAGTGTATGTTAATGAAAAGTCCGGCACTTGGCCTCCCCAACTATGTACTACCTTTTCATTTGTTTGCAAGGGACAATTGTAAAACCATGGCGGGGGTGCTCACACAGTTTCATGGAGGAAAGTTGCGCCCAGTGGCATTTTTTTCCAAAGTAATGCCTGTCACTGTGCAAGGTATGCCTGCTTGCCTCAGGGCACTTGCAGCCTGTGCAATGGTAACTGAAATGGCCACCACACTCACCCTAGGCCACACAACAATACTTCACACCACTCATGATGTTCTAACCATTTTAAAAGGGTTACACACACAACACATGTCAGCTCAGCGCCTTAGTGGATATGAGGTTCTCCTTTTGAACAACCCCTCCCTCACCATTAAGTATGCCACCAACTCTTCAGGTCCTGCACCCATTCTCAACGCTCTCCTGGGGCTCAAAGGTCCTGAAGACCACCCTCCTGAACCCCATGACTGCTCAGCCTCCATTGAGTCAGAAACATCCCCCAGACTGGACATGTCCCCTGTCCCTGTCCCCGACGCGGATGTCATTTTTGTAGATGGTTCCTGTAGCAGACCCAATGACACCACGTACCAAGCGGGTTATGCTATTGTCACTCTCCCTGACATTATTCTGGAAGCACAGCCCATTCCTTACCAGTCAGCACAGGCTGCAGAGCTCATTGCTCTCACAAGGGCTTGTCACCTTTACCGGAATAAACCAGTCACCATCTACACTGACTCCAAATACGGGTACGGCGTCGTGCATGACCATGGGGTCATTTGGCAACGCCGTGGTTTCCTTGGAGCTGATGGAAAAGGCATATCACATGCCCAACTCATCTCTGACCTTCTGCATGCCATAACCTTACCCTCTGACATTGCAATCCTCCATTGCAGGGCACACACCGGGGGGAAGGATGCAGTCTCCCTTGGAAATGCCCTTGCTGACTCTGCTGCCAAACATGCAGCCTCACAGCCCATCACTCAGGCCCACATGACCATCATGACCCCCCCAGCTCTCGACAACCATTACCTGATCACCCAGTTACAGGCCTCAGCCTCCAATGCCGACCTAGCTGACTGGACTTACCCAGTTTTGCAGAAGAATCCTAAAACAGGATTAATCTGCAAAGAGGGGAAACCTTGTATACCCCAGTCCAGTGCACCCTTGTTTATTGCCCACTACCATGGCATAGGACACCACAGTAAGGCAACAACTACCTTACTCTTACGTAATGATTTCTATGTCACGGATGCCAAGTCATTAGTAGATCAGTATGTCAGTAGATGCATCACTTGCCTGCGAAACAACCCCAACAACCCTGACAAGGCAAAACATCAGCATCTTGAATACCCCACCACACCCTTTACACACCTGCAAATTGACTTCACCCATATCCCAGGTACTGGTAAACAGGAATATGCCCTGGTCATTGTAGACATGTTCTCTCGATGGCCAGAGGTATTCCCCACTAAATCTGAGGATGCAAAGACAGTTGCTAGGATCCTAACTCAGGAAATCATCCCCAGATGGGGGTGCCCATTGCAAATCAATAGTGATAAAGGCTCCGCCTTTACAGCAAAAATTACACAGGCCTTGGTAAAGGCCCTGCAGGTGGAATGGAAGTTCCACATCCCGTATCACCCGCAGAGTTCAGGGGTCGTAGAACGCATGAATAGGACCCTCAAAGACAAGCTTAGGAAGGCCACAGGGGGTACCTTCCATAAATGGAAGAAGGTCCTTCCTATTATCCTAGCAGAGATCAGAATGACACCACAAAAGACTTTGGGTTACTCCCCCTTTGAAATATTAATGGGTAGGCCCTTCCCTACACCTTGGGCTAAGAAACCATTAGTAATACAGGAGGGAGATCTAGAACTTATCAGAGAAGAGTATGTCAGGTCCCTGATAATAAAACTGAATGAAATTGAACATGAGGTTGTTTGTAAAAACCCTTTGAATCCACAGGAACCTACACACCCCTTTAAAGTCGGAGACAGAGTCGTGGTGAAGGTGCTCCCCAGGAACAAGAGCCCAGGAGACTTTACCTACGGTCCAGAGACAGAGGTCGTAGCAGTAACCAGAACAGCAGTCCTGACAGAGGAAAGCCCCACCTGGATCCATGCATCCCGAGTGAAAAAGGTTCCTAGACCAGACCTAGAGAGGGAAGCAAGTGATTCCAGCGAGGTACAAACGGGGGCAGACAGCCCTGACCTCCCACCTAGCGAAGACAGAAGAACAGAGGAGGATGAGGAACCTGTCCCCTACCTCTATCCTGGGGACTATGTTGATAATCCTAATGGTCCTCACTTGCCAAGCTACAGCTGAAGTAGACATTACACAAAAATCCGGCACCTACACATTTTGGTATAACTCCTCCAATACTGAGGTTGCCGCCTATAAAATAGATTTCTGTACCATTGCTCCCTGTCTTAACAAACATTATGCCTGGCAGTGTGATCAGTATGGTACACGTAATACCCCCACTGAAGCCTATATTTGTGTTACTAGTAAATATTGGGGAAATAAATGTGCGTATTGGGGATCAGTGGGATGGAATTCTGGCCATAGTTATGGATACCAGCCCAAAGAGGCTCTCTCAAGAAAAGACAAATATGGTGAGTCCCTGCTTACCCGTCTTACCCTTCATAGACAAAACAGATGTGATAGTAAATTCATATTAAGCATAAAACATCCCCAGTCTACTGATGCAGGCACCTATGTCCTAGGTGAATCCTTTTTTTTAAACCCATCCCTTACACCATTCTTGTTACAGGATATGTTTAACAATGAAAAGTATGCCCAGCTCAAGCCCCCTAAACCACGCCCCAACCTCTTGAAACCTCATATAACCACCTTCAAGGATATGATGGCCGTTAACAATCCCACCTTTAAAGACACCCTAGCTATTGAAACTGGTTTCTCTGACATCAATTTCTGGTTAGAATGGATGAAGTATAGTGCTAGCAAACATAATAAAAGTAACTGTTATGTCTGTGGCAAATCTAGGCCCCACCTAGGTACAGTGCCCCTTAATATACCCCTAGAACAGGAAAATTGTTTTTTTCAGCCTTTTTAATGACACCAAAACAAATGACAGTCAGTGCGAAATGTGGAAAAGGGAATATCCCATATTGTCAAAAAATCCCAACCCAGGAAGCACCATAACCATATATCCTGGAAACTATACCTGTTATACATCTAACACCACCACAGGGAGAAATTTAAAAACCTTCCCACCAGGGTATTGTGCAAATAAAAGAACAACTGTTTTAGTCAACCAAACTAGATCATTAGGCGACATTTATTACATATGTGGGGATATGAAACTTAGAAGTAAATTAGACACACCATGGTATGGTGAGTGTGCCCTGGCCAAAGTCATAATGCCACTCCTAATGATCACCGATGACCCCACTCCTCCCTCTAATACTCCTGCTAATCGAAAGAAAAGAGCACTCCCAGGAGGTAGCTTTGACCCCCACGTATACATTGATGCTATAGGGGTCCCAAGAGGTGTTCCAAATGAGTTCAAAGCTAGAGATGAAGTGGCTGCGGGTTTTGAATCATTGTTCCCTATAGTAACTGTAAATAAAAACGTAGCCTGGATTAATTATATATATTATAACCAACAAAGATTTGTTAATGATACCAAAGATGCTCTTAAAGGTATAGCTGAACAGCTAGAAGCCACTTCCCAAATGACATTTCAAAACAGAATGGCCCTTGACATGATTCTAGCAGAAAAAGGCGGTACATGTGTTTACATTAGTAAGGTGGAAGGCTGTTGTACATATATTCCTGACAACACTGGTCCCAATGGTAAGGTTACTTTAGCCATAAACAAATTAGAAACCTTATCCATAGAACTTAAGAAAAATTCAGGTGTTGATAACCCATGGAGCCAATATTTTGGGTGGATTGAAAATTGGAAACAGGCTCTTGTGCAAATAAGTATATTCATAATAATAACTTTAATCTTTATAGGTCTCATAGTTTATTGTGTGATTCCCTGTGGAAAGAAACTCACATCTAAAGGTATTGACACAGTCTTGATGTATTATGATGTTACCACTAGCCCCATCACCTCCTCTGATAGCAAAGGCCCCGATGATTATGTTCAATATCTAAAAAATTGGAGAAACAAAAAGGGGGCTCTACAGAAGAATCATGTCGTATAACAATCATGATTCTAAGAGGGGATTGAAGGGTTAAATCTCCTCTGTCAGTGTGCATTGTGTAAATATTGTTTCTTTTTCTTTTGCCTTGGATTTAGCTTGCATTGCATAAAATGAATATAGCTCCACCCATAGTTTGTTGGGAACTGTGTGAAATCACCACCCCTAGATGAAGTACTAGGCTGTATCCTACATCCCCCCCCATGTAGCCTGTTTTATCCCTCCTATGCAGTAAAGTTAAACCAATAAAGTATTTACTTTTGCCTACCCCTCCCTGGACATTCCAATCCCTCCCTAGACAATGATGCCTTATATACCATTGTTATGAACAATAAACGCAGAGTGATTCTTAATTACATGGTGTCGTGTATAATCTGTAATTTTAAGGATTGCTCTCACTGACGTCAGTGGCCATCAAATCGAGGGGTACAAGAAGAGGCTGATATCCTTTCAGGGACACACAGAGAGTCCAGGGGGCGTGGACTCACGGCACGCCCCCATTTTCATGGAGACTGGTGGGGGCGTCTAAACCAGAGAGCCGGAGGATGCGCTGCCGCGGCCTTCCTAGCTCTCTGTGGGACTGGACTGACCCTCCTGCCCGCTGGACCCTCTTGCATGTGCCAGAAGCGCCAGATAGCCAGTCCGGCCCTGCCCATAAACCAATTGTTTCTTATTGACAAATTTAGAAAGAAATATTAAATTAAGTAAATTGTCTTTATATTTCATCCTTAGGTTCAATTGTGTGGTGAGTGACCAGATTTGCTTCTGTTTGTCCACATATTTTAGGATTGGCAGCCACCAGCACTGGTTTTGCCTATTACATTCACTATAAATAATTAGAATTGGTCCTGGACTACCAACCACACACACACACCTCTACATGTGCTCCAACAAGGCACCCCAGGGTGCCTAGGCACACAGTTTGAGAACCAATGCCCTGTTGTCTTCTCCTTCCTACATCTTATCACCCCCTCCCTCCAAGGCAGCTCCCCTTCTCATTCCCTATACGCACTTCCCTCAGTGCACCTACTTCTCCAGGTGGTATATTTACTATTGTTAGATTTTTCTTGGGGCCTTACTGCTGCTGGCCACTGTTGGCACTGCCAGAAATATTTTCCCATCAGCTCCTGCTTGCCTCCCGATACAGCTGCCCAGCTCCTGTTTGCCTCTCCTCATCGCTTTCTACAGGGCTGGCCCCCATCCATCGTGACCTTCAGCACTGGGATCGAGCCTGCACCAACTTCGGTCCCACTGTGATCCCTTCGGCACATCCCACCCCTATAGATCTACCCAGGCTACAGGCAGTCCTCCCTGCCTAGGGATACTGGGTCTTCCCCTTCAGGTGAGAGAGGAGCTGAGGGGGGAGAGCACCAAGTGTGCCCTCTGAACAAATGGAGGGGATGCCAGGGCTCCCCACATTCTCACACTGACCAGACTGTTCTCCTGTGGGAGCAGGTGAAACATATGGCAAGGCTCGTATATATCATTGTATTACCATGATTCATGCTATCCCAGCACTCATCATTATATACACACACATTGACTTTACTTCTAAAAATGTTTTGTTCTGCAGGTCTCTTGCTTACAAATCACCCCTATTTCTCTAACGTCCTAAGTGGATGCTGGGGACTCCGTCAGGACCATGGGGAATAGCGGCTCCGCAGGAGACAGGGCACAAAAATAAAGCTTTAGGATTAGGTGGTGTGTACTGGCTCCTCCCCCCATGACCCCCCTCCAAGCCTCAGTTAGGTTTTTGTGCCCGTCCGAGCAGGGTGCAATCTAGGTGGCTCTCCTAAAGAGCTGCTTAGAAAAAGTTTTTAGGTTTTTTATTTTCAGTGAGTCCTGCTGGCAACAGGCTCACTGCATCGAGGGACTTAGGGGAGAGAATTTCAACTCACTTGCGTGCAGGATGGATTGGATTCTTAGGCTACTGGACACCATTAGCTCCAGAGGGAGTCGGAACACAGGTCTCACCCTGGGGTTCGTCCCGGAGCCGCGCCGCCGACCCCCCTTACAGATGCTGAAGATTGAAGGTCCGGAAACAGGCGGCAGAAGGCTCTTCAGTCTTCATGAAGGTAGCGCACAGCACTGCAGCTGTGCGCCATTGTTGTCACACACTTCACACCAAGCGGTCACGGAGGGTGCAGGGCGCTGCTGGGGGCGCCCTGGGCAGCAATATTTAATACCTTTATGGCAAAAGAATACATCACATATAGCCATTGAGGCTATATGTATGTATTTAACCCATGCCAGATATCTAAAACTCCGGGAGAAAAGCCCGCCGAAATAGGGGGCGGGGCTTATTCTCCTCAGCACACAGCGCCATTTTCCTGCTCAGCTCCGCTGTGAGGAAGGCTCCCAGGACTCTCCCCTGCACTGCACTACAGAAACAGGGTAAAACAGAGAGGGGGGGCATTTTTTGGCGATATTTTGATATATTTAAGCTGCTATAAGGAACAACACTTATATAAGGTTGTTCCCATATATATTATAGCGCTTGGGTGTGTGCTGGCAAACTCTCCCTCTGTCTCCCCAAAGGGCTAGTGGGGTCCTGTCTTCGATAAGAGCATTCCCTGTGTGTCTGCTGTGTGTCGGTACGTGTGTGTCGACATGTATGAGGACGATGTTGGTGTGGAGGCAGAGCAATTGCCGATAATGGTGATGTCACCCCCCAGGGAGTCGACACCGGAATGGATGGCTTTGTTTATGGAATTACGTGATAATGTCAGCACATTACAAAAATCAGTTGACGACATGAGACGGCCGGCAAACCAGTTAGTACCTGCCCAGGCGTCTCAGACACCGTCAGGGGCTGTAAAGCGCCCTTTACCTCAGTCGGTCGACACAGACCCAGACACAGACACTGAATCTAGTGTCGACGGTGATGAAACAAACGTATTTTCAAGTAGGGCCACACGTTATATGATCACGGCAATGAAGGAGGCTTTGCATATCTCTGATACTGCAAGTACCACAAAAAGGGGTATTATGTGGGGGGTGAAAAAACTACCTGTAGTTTTTCCTGAATCAGAGGAATTAAATGATGTATGTGATGAAGCGTGGGTTAACCCAGATAGAATAGTGCTAATTTCAAAAAAGTTATTAGCATTATACCCTTTCCCGCCAGAGGTTAGGGCGCGCTGGGAAACACCCCCTAGGGTGGATAAGGCGCTCACACGCTTATCAAAACAAGTGGCGTTACCGTCTCCTGATACGGCCGCCCTCAGGGATCCAGCTGATAGCAGACTGGAAACTACCCTAAAAAGTATATACACACATACTGGTGTTATACTGCGACCAGCCATCGCCTCAGCCTGGATGTGCAGTGCTGGGGTCGTCTGGTTGGATTCCCTGACTGAAAATATTGATACCCTGGATAGGGACAGTATTTTATTGACTATAGAGCAATTAAAGGATGCTTTCCTTTATATGCGAGATGCTCAGAGAGATATTTGCACTCTGGCATCGAGAGTAAATGCGATGTCCATATCTGCCAGAAGGAGTTTATGGACGCGACAGTGGTCAGGTGATGCGGATTCCAAACGACATATGGAAGTATTGCCGTATAAAGGGGAGGAATTATTTGGCGTCGGTCTATCGGATCTGGTGGCCACGGCAACTGCCGGAAAATCCACCTTTTTACCTCAGACCCCCTCCCAACAGAAAAAGACACCGTCTTTTCAGCCGCAGTCCTTTCGGTCCTATAAGAACAAACGGACAAAAGGACAGTCATATCTGCCTCGGGGCAGAGGAAGGGGTAAGAGAGGGCAGCAAGCAGCCCCTGCCCAGGAACAGAAGCCCTCTCAGGGTTCTGCAAAGCCCTCAGCATGACGCTGGGGCCTTACAAGCGGACTCAGGAGCGGTGGGGGGTCGACTCAAGAATTTCAGCGCACAGTGGGCTTGCTCACAGGTGGACCCCTGGATCCTGCAGGTAGTATCTCAGGGTTACAGGTTGGAATTCGAGAAGTCTCCCCCTCGCAGGTTCCTAAAGTCTGCTTTGCCAACGTCTCCCTCAGACAGGGCGACGGTATTGGAAGCCATTCACAAGCTGTTTTCTCAGCAGGTGATAGTCAAGGTACCCCTCCTACAACAGGGAAAGGGGTATTACTCCACGCTATTTGTGGTACCGAAGCCGGACGGCTCGGTAAGACCTATTCTAAATCTGAAATCTTTGAACCTGTACATACAAAAATTCAAGTTCAAGATGGAGTCACTCAGAGCAGTGATAGCGAATCTGGAAGAAGGGGACTTTATGGTGTCCCTGGACATAAAGGATGCTTACCTGCATGTCCCAATTTGCCCTTCACATCAAGGGTACCTCAGGTTCGTGGTGCAAAACTGTCATTATCAGTTTCAGACGCTGCCGTTTGGATTGTCCACGGCACCTCGGGTCTTTACCAAGGTAATGGCCGAAATGATGATTCTTCTGCGAAGAAGAGGCGTATTAATTATCCCTTACTTGGACGATCTCCTGATAAGGGCAAGGTCCAGAGAACAGCTGGAGGACGGAGTAGCACTAACCCGACTAGTGCTGCAACAACACGGGTGGATTCTGAATTTTCCAAAATCTCAGTTGACCCCGACGACACGTCTGCTGTTCCTGGGAATGATTCTGGACACGGTTCAGAAAAAGGTGTTTCTTCCGGAGGAGAAAGCCAGGGAGTTATCCGAACTTGTCAGGAACCTCCTAAAACCAGGGAAAGTGTCTGTGCATCAATGCACAAGAGTCCTGGGAAAGATGGTGGCTTCTTACGAAGCGATTCCATTCGGCAGATTCCACGCACGAACTTTTCAGTGGGATCTGCTGGACAAATGGTCCGGATCACATCTGCAGATGCATCAGCGGATAACCTTATCGCCACGGACAAGGGTGTCTCTTCTGTGGTGGTTGCAGAGTGCTCATCTGTTAGAGGGCCGCAGATTCGGCATACAGGACTGGGTCCTGGTGACCACGGATGCCAGTCTGAGAGGCTGGGGAGCGGTCACACAGGGAAGAAACTTCCAGGGAGTATGGTCAAGCCTGGAGATGTCTCTTCACATAAATATACTGGAGCTAAGAGCGATTTACAATGCTCTAAGTCTGGCAAAACCCCTGCTTCAGGGTCAGCCGGTGTTGATCCAGTCGGACAACATCACGGCAGTCGCCCACGTAAACAGACAGGGCGGCACAAGAAGCAGGACAGCAATGGCAGAAGCTGCAAGGATTCTTCGCTGGGCGGAAGATCATGTGATAGCACTGTCAGCAGTATTCATTCCGGGAGTGGACAACTGGGAAGCAGACTTCCTCAGCAGACACGATCTACACCCGGGAGAGTGGGGACTTCATCCAGAAGTTTTCCACATGATTGTGAACCGTTGGGAAAAACCAATGGTGGATATGATGGCGTCCCGCCTCAACAAAAAACTGGACAGGTATTGCGCCAGGTCAAGAGACCCTCAGGCAATAGCTGTGGACGCTCTGGTAACACCGTGGGTGTTCCAGTCAGTGTATGTGTTCCCTCCTCTGCCTCTCATACCAAAAGTACTGAGAATTATACGGCAAAAGGGAGTAAGAACGATACTAGTGGCTCCGGATTGGCCAAGAAGAACTTGGTACCCGGAACTTCAAGAGATGCTCACGGAGGATCCGTGGCCTCTACCTCTAAGACGGGACCTGCTTCAGCAGGGACCGTGTCTATTCCAAGACTTACCGCGGCTGCGTTTGACGGCATGGCGGTTGAACGCCGAATTCTAAGGGAAAAAGGCATTCCGGAAGAGGTCATTCCTACACTGGTAAAAGCCAGGAAGGAGGTGACTGCACAACATTATCACCGCATTTGGAGGAAATATGTTGCGTGGTGTGAGGCCAGGAAGGCCCCCACGGAGGAATTTCAACTGGGTCGATTCCTACATTTCCTGCAAACAGGATTGTCTATGGGCCTCAAATTGGGGTCCATTAAGGTTCAAATTTCGGCCCTGTCGATTTTCTTCCAGAAAGAATTTGCTTCAGTTCCTGAAGTCCAGACTTTTGTAAAAGGAGTACTACATATACAGCCCCCGGTTGTGCCCCCAGTGGCACCGTGGGATCTTAATGTAGTCTTGGATTTTCTCAAATCCCATTGGTTTGAGCCGCTCAAATCGGTGGAGTTGAAGTATCTTACATGGAAAGTAACCATGCTACTGGCCCTGGCTTCAGCCAGGAGAGTATCAAAATTGGCGGCTTTATCATATAAGAGCCCATATCTGATTTTCCATACGGACAGGGCAGAACTGCGGACGCGTCCTCATTTTCTGCCTAAGGTGGTGTCAGCGTTTCACCTGAACCAGCCTATTGTGGTGCCTGCGGCTACTAACGATTTGGAGGATTCCAAGTTGTTGGACGTGGTCCGGGCATTGAAAATATATATTTCAAGAACGGCGGGAGTCAGAAAGTCTGACTCACTGTTTATATTGTATGCACCCAACAAGATGGGTGCTCCTGCTTCTAAGCAGACGATTGCTCGTTGGATTTGTAGCACAATTCAACTTGCACATTCTGTGGCAGGCTTGCCACAACCTAAATCTGTCAAGGCCCATTCCACAAGGAAAGTGGGCTCATCCTGGGCGGCTGCCCGGGGGGTCTCGGCATTACAACTCTGCCGAGCTGCTACTTGGTCAGGGGCAAACACGTTTGCAAAATTCTACAAATTTGATACCCTGGCTGAGGAGGACCTTGAGTTTTCTCATTCGGTGCTGCAGAGTCATCCGCACTCTCCCGCCCGTTTGGGAGCTTTGGTATAATCCCCATGGTCCTGACGGAGTCCCCAGCATCCACTTAGGACGTTAGAGAAAATAAGAATTTACTTACCGATAATTCTATTTCTCGTAGTCCGTAGTGGATGCTGGGCGCCCATCCCAAGTGCGGATTGTCTGCAATACTTGTACATAGTTATTGTTACAAACAAATTCGGGTTGTTATTGTTGTGAGCCGTCTGTTCAGAGGCTCCTACGTTTGTCATAGTGTTAACTGGGTTCAGATCACAAGTTATACGGTGTGATTGGTGTGGCTGGTATGAGTCTTACCCGGGATTCAATATCCTTCCTTATTGTGTACGCTCGTCCGGGCACAGTATCCTAACTGAGGCTTGGAGGGGGGTCATGGGGGGAGGAGCCAGTACACACCACCTAATCCTAAAGCTTTATTTTTGTGCCCTGTCTCCTGCGGAGCCGCTATTCCCCATGGTCCTGACGGAGTCCCCAGCATCCACTACGGACTACGAGAAATAGAATTATCGGTAAGTAAATTCTTATTTTTCCCCATGCTAATACAGCCACTTACAGCCTCTCCTACCTGCTGCCTCACGGACGCCTTCAGGTACAATGTTCTTCTGCCCCACTGTATGCAATACCTGTATTCAATACCCCCACTGTTTGCACATTCTGCCAGCATCAACATATGCAGTGCGCCCCAGATGGCTGCCACGGAAGGTTCATTCATGGGCAGGAGGTGCATCATGTGGATCTATTCATACAGGGTTATATCATACTCAGTACTATTTTTCTGGAAAAACAGGTTCAGGAACTATGGGTCTGAGGGTGGAGCTATTAAAAAGGTTATAGATCAATAGATCGATAGATAGCGTTTCGAAAAGAAGGCTCTAAAAATGGACTTTAAAATAGAGATGTGCAGCGGGCACCTTTCGTGTTTTGTGTTTCGGTTTTGGTTCTAATTCCACTTTTGTGTTTTGGTTTTGGCTTGTTTTTGCCAAAACCACTCTTTCGTGTTTTGGTTTAGATTTTGGTTTTGGATCTGGACGATTTTTTTAGAAAAAAACACATAAAAACAGCTAAAATCACAGGTAATTTTGCTCCTATGGTATTATTAACCTCAATAACATTAATTTCCACTCATTTCCAGTCTATTCTGAACACCTCACACCTCACAATATTATTTTTAGGTCTAAAAGTTGCACCGAGGTGGCTGTATGACTAAGCTAAGCGACACAAGTGTGCGGCACAAACACCTGGCCCATCTAGGAGTGGCATTGCAGTTGCAGACAAGATGGCACTATTCAAAAACTAGTCCCCAAACAGCACAAGATGCAAAGAAGAAAAAGAGGCACAATTAGGTAGCTGGATGGCCAAGCTAAACGACACAAGTGTGCGGCACAAACACCTGGCCCATCTAGGAGTGGCACTACAGTGACAGACAGCATGGCAGATTTAAAAATAAGCCCCAAACAGCACATGATGCAAAGAAGAACAAGAGGTGCAATGAGGTAGCTGGATGGCCAAGCTAAGCGACACAAGTGTGCGGCACAAACACCTGGCCCATCTAGGAGTGGCACTGCAGTTACACACAGGATGGTAAAAAAAAAAAGACTAGTCCTCTAACAGCACATGATGCAAAGAAGAAAAATAGGTGCAATGAGTTAGCTGGATGGCCAAGCTAAGCGACACAAGTGTGCGGCACAAACACCTGGCCCATTTAGGAGTGGCACTGCAGTGTCAGACAGGATGGCACAAAAAAAACTAGTCCCCAAACAGTGTCAGGTCCGGGTGTTTTTGTGAATCCGTTAACCCGAAACCAACCACAGGTGTAGGTGCTGGGGTATGAAGAAAGCAGGGAGGACGAAGAAAGTTCCGTTTCATATATTTATTAAAAATAACAGTTCAGTAAAGAGTTAAATGACAAGGTGTTAATCATCATATTATACTGAAGTATTGCAGGAATGGCAGAAATAATATGCAGGATGAATCTCAAAGACAAATAAAAGAAATGTTCATGGAACTGTATATGAAACAAGCTGATGAATAAATGTTGAATTGTCCAAATATAAACAAGCTTTGATGCTGAACGGCAGAATGTGTTTAACTGGGTAATGCAGACATGAAGAAATAACTGTAAGGATTTGCAATGAAGTTTTGAGAGTTAACTGAGAGACTTTGAAGAATTATCCTTGTTATGGTAACATAGAAAATAAAAGTACTTAATTGGGTTACTTGCGGATTCCGGAGATCACTGTGAAACTGTAGCAGATGACAAGATGATGAATGGGTTAAATGCTGAGTAGAACAAACGAACAGCTGAGGGTAGTGGAATCCTCCAAACTTTGTATGGTAGGCAGACAAGGTAACCTCATGCAAGACTCTGGGAATCCAACTACTTCCAGTAGGTGTGCAATTAACTGACAGCACAGCGGGGAGCTGGTGGATCTTTCAGCAGTGAAGGCTGCAGACGGACCTCTGGGAACGGAGGCGATATCTGGACCACGGGAATCACACAGGAATGCACGGAGAGAGCTCAGAGCTAGAGCACAGCGTTGATACAACAAAGCACTGGCCCAGAGTAACATAATACCAGCCTACTTAAAGGCAGCACACGCACGGGATTGGCTTACACCTGCCCACAGGTGTTTTCACAAGTGCTCTGTATTACCTATTTGGTCTCCAACATGGCCACCTCCTATACAGCAGACACACCGCAGTGCCTTAGGCCATTTGGTCCCCGCACTCCCAGTTCCCAGACTCTGCGTTACCTGTGCCACTGATCACGCCGTGTCCCCACACGGGCGCACAGCACCGCGAGCAACCGCACTGGCAACGGATGAACCCCAGAACCCGCAGAGGTAAGAGACCGGTTCGTGACAAACAGCACATGATGCAAAGAAGAAAAAGAGGTGCAAGATGGAATTGTTCTTGGGCCCTCCCACCCACCCTTATGTTGTATAAACAGGACATGCACACTTTAAAAAACCTATCATTTCAGTCACAGGGTCTGTCACACAACTGTGGATGAAATGACTGGTTTGTTTGGGCCCCCACCAAAAAAGAAGCATACAATCTTTCCTTGCACAAACTGGCTCTACAGAGGCAATATGTCCACCTCATCCTCCGATACCTCACCCCTTTCACTGTGTACATCCTCCTCACAGAGTATTAATTCGCCCCCACTGGAATCCACCATCACAGGTCCCTGGGTACTTTCTAGAGGCAATTGCTGGTAAAGGTCTTCCCGGAGGAATTTATAATTCATTTTGATGAACATCATATTCTCCACATTTAGTGGAAGTAACCTCCTATGCCAATCGCTGACAAGGTTACCGGCTGCACTAAACACTCTTTCGGAGTACACACTGGAGGGGGGGCAACTTAGGTAAAATAAAGCCAGTTTGTGTAAGGGCCCCCAAATTGTCTTTTTTTCCTGCCAGTATACATACGGACTGTCTGACATGCCTACTTGGAGGCTGATACTCATATAATCCTCCACCATTCTTTCAATGGTGACAGAATCATATGCAGTGACAGTAGACTTGCCAGTAATCGTTGGCAGGTCCTTCAGTCCGGACCAGATGTCAGCTTTTGCTCCTGACTGCCCTGCATCACCGCCAGCAGGTGGGCTAGGAATTCTTATCCTTTTCCTTGTAGCCCCAGTGGCGGGAGAAATTGAAGGAGGAGCTGTTGACGGGTCACGTTCCGCTTGAGTTGACAATTTACTAACCAGCAGGTCTTTGCACCTCTGCACACTTGTGTCTGCGGGAAAGAGAGATACAACGTAGGTTTTAAACCTAAAATCGAGCACGGTGGCCAAAATGTAGTGCTCTGACTTCAACAGATTGACCACCCTTGAATCCTGGCAAAGCGAATGAAGGGCTCCGCCCACAAGTCCCACATACTTTGCGGAATCGCTCCGTCTTAGCTCCTCCTTCAATTTATCCAGCTGCTTCTGCAAAAGCCTGATGAGGGGAATGACCTGACTCAAGCTGGCAGTGTCTGAACTGACTTCACGTGTGGCAAGTTCGAAGAGTTGGAGAACCTTGAACAAGACGGAACTCATTCTCCACTGCGCTTGAGTCAGGTGAATTACCCCTCCTTTGCCTATATTGTAGGTGGATGTATAGGCTTGAATGGCCTTTTGCTGCTCCTCCGTCCTCTGAAGCATATAGAGTGATGAATTCCACCTCATTACCACCTCTGGCTTCAGTTGATGGTGGGGCAGGTTCAGGAGTATTTGCTGGCGCTCCAGTCTTCGGCACGCAGTGGCAGAATGACGAAAGTGGCCCGCAATTTTTCGGGCCACCGACAGCATCTCCTGCACACCCCTGTCATTTTTCAAAAAATTCTGCACCACCAAATTAATTGTATGTGCAAAACATGGGACATGCTTGAATTTGCCCACATGTAATGCACGCACAATATTGGTGGCGTTGTCCAATATCACAAATCCCCAGGAGAGTCCAATTGGGGTAAGACATTCTGTGATGATGTTCCTCAGTTTCCGTAAGAGGTTGTCAGCTGTGTGCCTCTTAAGGAAAGCGGTGATACATAGCGTAGCCTGCCTAGGAACGAGTTGGCGTTTGCAAGATGCTGCTACTGGTGCCGCTGCTGTTGTTGCTGCGGGAGGTCATACATCTACCCAGTGGGCTGTTACGGTCATATAGCCCTTAGTCTGCCCTGTTCCACTTGTCCGTGGTTAAGTGGACACTGGATACAACCGCATTTTGTAGGACACTTATGGCTCTTTTTCTGACGTCTGTGTACATTCTCGGTATCGCTTGCCTAGAGAAGTGGAACCTAGATCGGATTTGATTCCGGGGACACAGTACCTCAAACAATTCTCTAAGTCCTACTGAACTAATGGTGCATACTGGACGCATGTCTAACACCAACATAGCTGTCAAGGCCTCAGTTATCCACTTTGCAAAAGGATGTCTGCTGTCATATTTCATCTTCCTCACAAAGGACTGTTGGACAGTCAATTGCTTACTGGAAGTAGTACAGGTGGTCTTCCGACTTCCCCTCTGGGATGACGATGGACTCCTAGCAACAGCAGCGGCAGCAACAGCAGGCGTACCACTCAAGGATCCTATGGAGGAATCCCGGTTAGGAGAGGACTCCTCAGTCTTGACAGTGACATGGCCTGCAGGACTACTGACGTTCCTGACTGAGGAGGAAGTTGACGTTGAGGGAGTTGGTGGTGTGGCTTGCAGGAGCTTGGGTACAGGAGGAAGAAGGAATTTAGTTGTCAGTGGACTGCTTACGCTCTTACCCAAAGTTTCACAACTTGACACTGACTTCTGATGAATGCGCTGCAGGTGACGTATAAGTGAGGATGTTCCTTACCCCTACTTATTACAGATTGACAGAGGCAACAGATGGCTTGACACCTGTTGTCTGGATTTGTGCAGAAATAATTCCACAACGAAGAGGTGGCTTTTTTGGTAGTTTGCCCAGGCATCACAATGGTCTTCTTCATCCCACGGACAACAGTTGTCTCCCTCGGTGCCTGACTTAAACCACATCACCATCAGAATCCTCATCGTCAACTTCCTTCTCGGGGACAGCAACACCCATAACCTCATCCTGGTGTACTTCAACAGTGACATCTTCAATTTGAATATCAGGTACTGGACTGTTGGTGCTCCTTCCAGCACTTGCAGGGGGCGTGCAAATGGTGGAAGGAGCCACCTCTTCCCGTCCAGTGTTGGGAAGGTCACGCATCGCAACCGCCGACACACTTGGACTCTCCTTGGGTATTTGTGATACCATCTCAGAACGCACAGTTCTTTTCTGTGCTCTTTCCAGCTTAACTCTTTTAATTTTTCTAGCCGGAGGATGAGGGCTTCCATCGACATGTGAAGCTGAACTGCTAGGCATGAACATAGGCCAGGGCCTCAGCCGTTCCTTGCCACTCCGTGTCGTAAGTGGCATATTGGCAAGTTTATGTTTCTCCTCAGACCATTTAAATTTCTTTTTTTTTTTGGTTCTTTTTACTGAACTTTGGCTTTTTGGATTTTACATGCCCTCTACTATCACATTGGGCATCGGCCTTGGCAGACGACGTTGATGGCATTTCATCGTCTATGTCATGGCTACTGGCAGCAGCTTCAGCACTAAGAGGAAGTGGTTCTTCATGATCTTTCCTTATTTTATCCTCAAAATTTTTGTTCTCCATTATTTTTTGAGAGTTATAGAAGACAATATGTGGCAGAGGAATGACTGATGGACAGGACACTACAACTGGTCTGATGCAGCACAACACAACAACACTGTAAGGGAATTGTGGTTGTTATTATAATTATTATACGGTAGCAGTAGACATATAGCAGCAGTGTATAACGTCACTTGAATGACTGATGGACAGGACACTACCACTGGTCTGATGCAGCACAACACAACAACACTGTAAGGGACTTGTGGTTGTTGTTATAATTATTATATGGCAGCAGTAGACATATAGCAGCAGCGTATATCGTCACTTGAATGACTGATGGACAGGACACTATCACTGGTCTGATGCAGCACAACACAACACACACTGTAAGGGACTTGTGGTTGTTGTTATAATTATTATACAGCAGCAGTGGACATATAGCAGCAGCGTATAACACTGTGACTGCCTTGTCACTGGAATGACTGATGGACAGGACACTACCATTGGTCTGATGCAGCACAACACACACTGTAAGGGACTTGTGGTTGTTGTTGTTGTTATAATTATTATACGGCAGAGGTGGACATATAGCAGCAGCGTATATCGTCACTGGAATGACTGATGGACAGGACACTACCACTGGTCTGATGCAGCACAACACAACACCACTTTATACAACTACACTGGATATATGGCAACAGAGGACACCAACACTGTGACTGGCTGGACTGATGCATCACAATACACTGACTACACTGGACTGGACAGCACAACACAGCACCACTTTATACAGCTACACTGGATATATGGCAGCAGAGAACACCAACACTGTGACTAGCTGGACTGATGCAGCACAATACTCTGACTACACTGGACTGGACTGAGCAGCACAACACAGCACAAGAATCGGCACCCCACTTTCCCGCCCCCACACAGACACTGAACACTGAGGACACGTCCTCTCAATACACTCTCCGATACTGGAGTGAAAATGGCCGCGATGCACGGCTCCTTATATGGAATCCAAATCCAGCGAGAATCCAACAGCGGGATGATGACGTTTTGCTGCGTTCGGGTTTCCGAGTCAGGTGGGAAAATCCGAGCCTGACTCGGATCCGGGCTCAAGACGTGAAGTTCGGTAGGGTTCAGTTCTCTGAGAACCGAACCCGCTCATCTCTACTTTAAAATAAAACTTATCTTATCAAAAATACATATTGGCCCAGGAGAGGTTCAGGAACCCAGTTCCTGATTATGTCATATTTAAAGAGAGGTTCAGGAACTGAGCTCCTGCTGAAAAATAGCACTGATCATACTACTATACACGTGGCAGTTTTCCCATATATGCCTTAGGTGCTTGTATGGCTTATCTTCCACAGTGTAACCTTCGATAGTGCACACAACATGGCTGCATCACCTGGTATGCTTGAAGATGAGGCAAAAATACACAGAGCTGATGGTTATGGTGGGACACTACTCCTAGTGTTAGGATGCTGCAACCATCCATTTTGTGTCATCTCTTCTAGCCATAACCTATTCCACTCAGGATAATCCTAAGTAGTGCACCCAAGACAGCTGCGGCTGCCTAACCTGGTAAGTTTTGTGGGTGGAATATATAACCTGTGGAGTTATTACCCAAAATGCCTGTACCAATCCCACATTATGCTTATCAGGCTCTCTAGTTTTCTTTTTACTTCTGTATTACTGTAGTAATTATTTTTTGTACAATGTGCTTTGTTTTTGATGCCTGTAAAGCACCTTGAGTCCTGTTGGAGAAAGAGCGCTATATAAATAAAATTATATGTATATATATTTTTATTTTTTTATTTTGCAGCGGTAGCGGGGAGATAGCATGGAGGGATCTGAAAAGATTTATTTGCTGCCCAAGCTGTATATAACGACTTGTGAATACGTTCAGTTACTGTATGTCATCTCAGGATGGTGTACAGTACCATTATCAAGTTCCGGAAAAAAGTTTTTTTCAGAACTTGATGATTGGCATAATTTCTACATCTCCATACTAAGGTATGTGGACTGTAAAAATGATCAGGGAAGAATTGTAACCAGGAGATATCTATAATATCTCTTGCATTACATGAATGATGAATGGGTCTGGCACTTAATTTATACAGAAGTAGGTAAAAGTTTTAAATTTCACCTGCTTTTGTTGAAATAAAGTAATGAGGAATAGACCTCTCAATGTTTTGTTGCAATTTACAATTGGGGGGATGTACCCATAATACCACATTTACAATATTGACATTCAAAATATTGACAATCATAAAATCAGTCAGTGGAAAAAAACATATGGCAAATGGCCTTCTTACCTTTACTTTTACAAATCTTCTCTTGCTGGATGTTCTTGTTGTAGTGCGTCACTTGGCATGTATATGTGTCCTCCGTATTCCAGCTGTCTCTGGTTACATTTAGCATACTATTTCCTGAGTACATTCCAGTTCCGTCCTTCATTGGGATTAGAGGAGTGCCTCTGTCTTTATGGGGGTTTCCATTCTTTAACCAGATAACAGATGCATCTTGGGGCCAGAAGTCAGAGATTATGCACAGCAACAGCACTGGGCTTTGTGCCATATTATCATAACAAGAAGCTGCCAGAAGCTGCACACTGGGTTGCTTTGGTTCTTTGACCGCTGCATCTAGAAACATAAAAAAACAATCAATTGAAGAACAACAAAACAGATTTTTTTTAGTGTTTGCATAATTACCTTATTACATATAGGCAATTCCATACAGTAATGTAACAAGCGCTAAGTGAATTAGGCATAGTAAAAAAAAAAAAAAATTCTATTTAGAGTTAAATTGTTGACATAACTTATACTACTTTGCAATTATTCAAAACTAGTAGTTTTAGCTTCTTGTTTTGTTATGTAAGGGGGAGAAAGTCATATAAAATAAAACTCTTTGTAAAAGCACTAAAACCACAATGGGGGTGATTCCGAGTTGTTCGCTCGCTAGCTGCTTTTAGCAGCATTGCACATGCTAAGCCGCCGCCCTCTGGGAGTGAATCTTAGCTTAGCAGAATTGCGAACGAAAGATTAGCAGAATTGCGAATAGAAATTTCTTAGCAGTTTCTGAGTAGCTCCAGACTTACTCAGCCATTGCGACTAGCTCAGTCCTTTTCGTTCCTGGTTTGACGTCACAAACACACCCAGCGTTTGCCCAACCACTCCCCCGTTTCTCCAGCCACTGCTGCGTTTTGCAACATCGAACGCCTGCGTTTTTCCGCACACTCCCATAAAACGGACAGTTTCCGCCCAGAAACACCCACTTCCTGTCAATCACACTACGATCAGCACAGCGATGAAAAAGCTTTGTTATGCCGTGAGTAAAATACCTAACTTTTGTGTAAAATAACTAAGCGCATGCACACTGCGAACCTTGCGCATGCGCAGTAAGCGACTAATCGCAGTATAGCAAAAATCGGCAACGAGCGAACAACTCGGAATGACCCCCAATATACAGTAAATGACACAATATGAAAAACACACATGCACAAATATTTAGGAACTTTTATGGGAATTTTTGACTTGGCTGCAGTCACGGAGCCATCACAGTGAAATTATTAGATGAAAGAGAGTCCCAGTATCTATATCTAATCTAACCCTGTCTTAACTCCAGCATCCTGCAATTGTTGTAAGTCCAATAACACAGGTGCCTTTACTTGCTCCGTCCTATGTCAGTGGTCGTGTTCCTGTAGTCTGAGGTTTGACTGAGCGTGCTCCTGCTGATAACGTCACACTCATTTGTGAAAGTACAGCCTGAATCAGAACAGTGTGAAAAATGTGACATCATCAGCGGCCACCCAGTCAGCCAGGCATGCGGGACCTCGGCCTATACTATAGGCACCCTCACATCACCTGATTTTATGTCTCCATTTAATATGGGATGATATTGTCGGTGGTTAGAATATGACAGTGGCATCCCATTGCAAAGGGTAACCCCTAACCCTCCCTTCCCACAGCCTATCCCTAACCCCGCCACCCTTCCCTGTAGCCTAACCCTACCCCTCCCTGGAGCTGCCTAAACCTACCCCTCTCCTCCCCGCAGCCTAAACCTAGACCCCACACCCCACCCCTGCCTAACCCTAACCCTCCACAGTGGTGCCTAACCCTAACCCCCACTCCTTGCAACCTAAGCCTACCCCCCCTGCAGCTCAACCCTAACCCTCTCCCCGCAACCCAATCCTATCCCCCCCCCCATGTCCTGGCACTAAGGAGCCCCAACATACTTACATTTGGGATGCCAACAGTTGGGATTCCTGCGCCGGCATTTTGATCCATGTCGGGATCCCGGCATCAGCATTCCGAACAGTGCCGGGATTCTGGCATCAGTAGTCTGACTGCCAGCATCCTGAACGCCAGTATGCTAACCGGATCACTTCATAATATTAGATGTTTGCAGATAACGTAGAGAAAAGTGATTTTCTCTATGTTATCTACAGTACATTCATACATAACGAGGTTCGTTGTGTCAAATAACGCTGGTTATAGCGCACTTGCCATTTACTTTTTTTTTTTACATCACCTCTATATACTCTTATCTTAGTCTCCATATTCCTATTAAGTGTAAAATAGATACATGTGTCTGATTACCATGGAAATGGCAGGACTATATAAAGGTTTTGTTATAGGCATCAGGGTCATTGAAAATGTTCACTCAGCTCTCCTCACAATGTCTAGCAGCATTAATTACTGTTGCTTAAGAGTATGACACGTCTGACAAGGTATACAGCATTTGTCAGTATTGCATACTTGGGCACAACATCCATCTAAAGGAGAACAAACAGGCCATTTAATTACCATCAGTAATTACAGACTGATGAACAAAACTGTTATCATTAATATTTATTCATTCTGGGCTCAATAAATGGTTCACACTTTTAGCTCATATAACAAACCCAATTCTCTTAAAAGTTTATTTGCCATTTTACTTACCAACATTAATTACTTTCTCTAGATCTGAGAGAGAGCAGGGCTGTTTCATTCCACAAGATACTTGCTTTATTGTTTTCCATTCTTCACGGCTAACCTTGTATGCCAGTCTTACAGTATTTCCCTCTTTGGTAGGTGTGCCTGTCTTCTGGGTGATTTTACTATCAAATTTTAAAAACATTTGACTGGAATCCAAATTGATACCCAAAAAGGAGCAAATAATTGTGCCATTGTTATACAACAGATCTTCATTGCTAGGTAGTTGCAGGTCCACGACTGGTGTCACAAAGCTGTCTTGACAAGCTGTGGACAAATATATAGTCAAATCATCATTGCAGAGCAAGATTTCCCTGTGGTTATTCCCTAATAAAATATTTCTTATTAAATGCATTTCACAAATTGTCAATTGACTATAGATCAAAACATGCAGTAACCTGTTTTCACAAATAAAATAACACTTTACTCATGTATAGCTCTATTAATATATATATATATATATATATATATATATATACACACAGTACATTCAAGTATCTGTTGCACAGTTTCAGAAAATTGGGTGTACGTGCTCCCACGTTTGAGAAAAATGTGTAAATTTGCTTGCATGAGGAATTCTGCAAATCCTTCTGTACACCTGCAACCTATCTTTGCTCTTGGGGCCTCATTCAGGTTTGTTGGCAAACAAACCATGCAACTGGGCAAAACCATGTACACTGCAGGTGGGGGCTGGGGGGGCAGTTGTAACATGTGCACAGAGAGTTAGATTTGGGTGGGGTGTGTTTAAACTGAAATCTAATTGCAGTGTAAACATTAAGCAGACAGTATTTACCCTGCACAGAAACCATATAACCAAACCAATTATAAATTTCTCTGCACATGTTACATCTGCTCCATCCGCAGTGCAACATGGTTTTTCACAGTTGCTTGCTTTACAGTATATAATAAATTATTTAGCATTTTTAAATAAATTTGTATATGTACGTATCATTAAGCACCATTTGGGTACTTGTTTCTTGTTTTTTTTTTTGGGGGGGGGGAAGGTTTGCCAACAATCCTAAAAAGCCCCCTTTGCACTTAACTAGGTGCAAAAGATACACCTGGGAAAAGTTACACCTATGCCTAACATTGCATAGCCTCCAATTCCATCAGCACATCCTCAGTGAACCATGCTAACATGACAATGTTAATATGGTTGCAGTGTCTTACATGGAACAAAACAGGGACAGAAATTCTATATCAGGCCACTCAATTAAGCAGGAACTTATAAAATGTAACTTTTATTAATCATCTAAAATTACTAATTATAAAACCCTAACTGTGAAATAAAATGTTACGATCCCTGGCGCTCAGAACACGGAAGATGTTATGAAGTGAGTCCAGAGCACCAGGACGTAATGCTGGATTTGGTGAAATTGAACGGGAATAGCCCCTGGCACCCTACCTCCGTTGTTTTACCCGTGTTGTCAATTCACGCCTGCATGACTATGGTTTCTTGGGCCCATGGCAGCCGCGTTTGAAGGGCGGATTAGGTCTGCCCAACTCCGATGCCCCCTCAGGTCTTAAAGAGAGACAAAGCGTGAACTGAGACAGGGTAATAACAAGGGGACCTCTAACTGAAACAACCAAAGCCAGGGGCTACTGACTAGCCTAAAACTAAATGTATGCGCGGCTTGCCGCCAAAGGAAAAGAACAACCAAAAAGATACCACTGTCCACTCCCCCACACGGCACCGCCGAGTTCCGGGGAGGACAGTGGAAGCGGAAACCTCCGCAAATGCACCAATACAAAATAACGCAAATCTAAAGCGGGCTAGGCCACAACACGCGGCAAAGCCGCTACTCACGAAACCGGGCGAGAACCCCAAACGACAGTTACAGGTTCACAAGGACTAGAAGGATTCCCGGGAGCGGCAGGACGGACCGGATACAGCAGACCAGGAACAGACGTTCACCAGACAGAAACAGCAAACAGGAAGCTATCACCGGCGTTTGTGTGAGGCACTGAGGAGGCATATAACAGGGAACCCTCCAATGGGAGTACAGAGCCTAATTAATAAATGTCGTGCAGCTGCCTTGCTGCACGAGCAGGGGAAAACAGGTGTGAATACTTCCTTAATGCAACGGGGAACGCGGTCCGCCTGTGGCGTCCCCGTTGCTATGGACCCGGCGGCCCTGAACGCACGGCGTCCTAGCGTTGCCAGGGAGCCGGCGGCTATCGCGCGCCCAGCGTCCTGGCGTTGCTAGGCGCCGTGCGGAGACGGACAGGGAGAGAGGCGCGACGGCCGTGACCGCTGCTCTTTCAGAGTGCGGGCCTTGAGGAGGGTTTACAGAACCCCTAGAGCCGGGTTTCTGAGGAAACTCCTGAAAAAATATCCTCTTAAGTCTAGGAGCATGTAAATCCTTATCCAACACCCAAGACCTTTCTTCAGGGCCATAGCCTTTCCAGTGGACCAAAACATAAAGTCGGCCCCGAGAAAGCTTAGAATCTAAAACCTTTTCCACCAAGTACTCTTGTTGCCCCTGCACATCCACCGGAAGTCTACCCCGGGAAGTCCTCCGAAGAAATCTCCTGGAAGAAAAATACTGTTTCAGAAGGGAACAGTGAAAAGTATTGCCAATTTTGAGTGATCTCGGCAAACGTAGTCGAAAAGCAACTGGGTTGACCTTTTTAATGATAAGGAACGGTCCAATAAATTTGGGTCCTAATCTAGCCGAGGGCTGTCGGAGCCTGATGTTGCGGGTTGACAACCACACCTTATCTCCCACCTTAAAAGTGCATGGGCGCCGAAACCTGTCAGAAAAAATCTTTTCTCGGAAGGCAGCCTTCTTAAGGGCAAGGTGAACTTTTTTCCAAATCATTCTAAGACGGGAAGTTAAGGTCAACGAGGAAACTGGAACATGACGGTAAAAAGAATTTGCTCTAGGATGGAAGCCCAACACTGAAAAGAATGGGGACTCCTTGGTGGAAGAATGACAAGAGTTATTATAAGCAAACTCGGACAAAGGAAGAAATTCAGACCAATCATTCTGAAGTTTGGCCGAATATAACCGTAAATACTGTTTTAATGACTGATTTACACGTTCAGTTTGTCCGTTAGACTGAGGATGATACCCAGATGTTAAAGAAAGTTTCATATTAAATGAGGCACAAAAACGTTTCCAGAATCGGGCGATGAATTGCGGTCCCCGATCAGAGACAATATCCGTGGGTAAACCATGGAGCCTGAACACATGGCGGAGGAACAAAACTGCTAACCCTTGAGCAGAGGGTAACCGGGGGAGAGCAATGAAATGAGCCATTTTACTAAAACGGTCTACTACCACCCAAATGACTCGAAAGCCTGCTGAAAGAGGAAGGTCCACCACGAAATCCATGGATATATGTGACCATGGCCTGAGAGGAATGGCTAGAGGTATGAGTTGCCCGACTGGCAACGCTCGAGCTACCTTGTATTGAGCACAAACCTGACAGGAACGGACAAATTCCTTAACGTCTTTAGAGAGACTAGGCCACCACACCGAACGAGATACTAGTTCCAAGGTCTTAGTGATACCTGGATGACCAGACACTTTGTTGTCATGAAACTCAGCTAGAACAGAGCCTCTCAGAAATTCAGGGACGAAGAGATGATCAGCAGGAGTAACTTTGGGAGCCTGCTGTTGAAGCTGGACAAGCTGTGTAAATAAATCCTGTGTGAGGCCTGCCTGGATGATAGATGATGGAACTATGGGGGTAGTAGCAGGATGGTTATTGTGAACCGGAAGAAAACAATATGCCAGGGCATCAGCTTTCGTATTCTTGGAACCGGGCCTGAAGGTGATAATAAACCTGAAACGAGTAAAAAAACAATGCCCAACGTGCTTGCCGAGCATTAAGCCGTTTAGCTGACTCAATATACTGCAGGTTCTTATGGTCAGTAAACACTGTAATGGTATGCCTAGCTCCCTCCAGCTAATGCCTCCACTCCTCGAAAAGCCCATTTAACTGCCAGCAATTCTTGATTACCAACATCATAGTTGGATTCTGCGGAGGAGAATTTCCTTGACATGAAGGCACAAGGGTGTAATTCCTGAGACTCCGGATAATCCTGAGAAAGGATAGCCCCCACTCCAACCTCTGAAGCATCTACCTAGACTATAAAGGGGAGCTCCGGGTAAGGGTGCCTGAGAACAGGAGCCGAGACAAAGGCCTGCTTCAAGGCCAGAAAGGCAGACTCAGCTTCAGGCGACCAATTGGAAGGGTCCGCTCCTTTTTTAGTCAATGCTACTATAGGAGCGACCAAATCAGAAAAGGTATGAATGAAACGCCTATAATAATTTGCAAACCCTAAAAAGCGCTGAATTGCTTTTAAATTCGTGGGTTGCGCCCAATTAAGGATGGCCTGGAGTTTTTTCGGTTCCATGAAAAACCCCTCGGGAGAAATAATATACCCCAAGAAGGACACTTCTGTGATGTGGAAATCACATTTCTCAAGTTTAGCATATAAATGATTCTCCCATAGTTTTTGAAGGACCAGACGCACATGGGAAACATGTTGTTCCAAAGACTCAGAGTAAATCAAAATGTCGTCTAAATAAACGACTACGAACTTCCCAAGAAAGTCACGAAGCACATCATTAATGAGGTCTTGAAATACCGCAGGCGCATTTGACAGCCCAAACGGCATCACAGGTATTCATAATGACCCGACTGTGTGCTGAAAGCCGTCTTCCACTCATCCCCAGATCTTATTCGGATGAGATTGTAAGCTCCTCTAAGATCGATCTTAGAGAAGATAACGGCAGAGCGTAACTGATCAAAGAGTACTGAAATCAATGGCAAGGGGTAGGTGTTTTTAACAGAAATTTTATTCAGAGCCCGAAAGTCAATACATGGTCTGAGCGACCCATCTTTTTTCTCAACAAAAAAGAACCCCGCACTCAATGGAGATTTCGAGGGCCTAATGAAGCCTTTTTTCAGGCTCTCCTGAATGTAATTATCCATAGCCATGGTTTCCGGCCCGGACAGGGCATATAAGCTCCCCTTAGGTAAAGTGGCACCTGGAATTAAATCAATAGCACAATCATAGGACCGATGGGGAGGCAGAACGTCCGCATTACCCTTGGAAAAAACATTGGCAAAATCCTGATATTCCAAAGGAATAAATTCTGGGGTAACAGCCGCAACCCGGACTGGATGGGAAATACACTCCTTAACACAAAAGGGACCCCATTGGGAAATCTCCCCAGACCGCCAATCTATGGTGGGATTATGAAAGGCAAGCCAGGGTTGACCCAAAACTACTGGAACTGCCGGACAATGAGGAAGGTAAAATTCTATTTTTTCTGAATGTAGGGCCCCCACTGTCAGTAGTACTGGAGGTGTGCGGTGAGTAATAACCCCATTGGAAAGCGGACCACCATCCAAGCCGTGCATGGTGATACGTTTATCCAAAGGTACCTGTGGAACGCCTAAAGTCTTAGCCCAACCTAAATCCATGAAATTTCCTGCAGCTCCACTGTCGACGAAGGCCGACACCGACGAACTGAGGCTACCAAAGGAAATCTTAACAGGAACTAATAAAGAATCATTAGAGGAGATTAACTGCAGACCCAAGTGAACCCCCTCACAATTCACTTGGTCAGAGCGTTTCCCGACTTATTCGGGCAATTACGTGCGATATGTCCCTTGCCACCACAATACAAACAAAGACCAGATTTTAACCTTCTGGTTCTTTCCTCTGGGGACAGCCGGGAGAAACTCATCTCCATGGGCTCCTCGACGTCCTCAGGAAAAGTATATACACATGGACTAGGCATAAAAGTTGTTCCTCTTTCAGCCCTCCGCTCTCGGAGACGACAATCAATTTTAATAGCGAGCTCCATGAGTTTGTCTAGAGTCTCAGGAGCGGGGTACTGAAGGAGACTGTCTTTAATAACTTCAGACAAACCGTGGCGAAACTGACTGCGCAGGGCCGAACCATTCCAGCCACAGTCGTTCGACCAACGGCGAATCGCGGTACAATATGCCTCTGCTGGATCTTTCCCTTGCTTTAGTGCACGCAGGTGGCTCTCAGCTGATGCTTCTCTATCAGGGTCATCATACAAAAGGCCTAAAGACTTAAAAAAAGCGTCTACTGATAGCAAGGCAGCATCATCTGATCTTAGCCCAAAAGCCCAGGTCTGCGGATCACCTTGGAGTAAGGATATCACAATCCCGACCCGTTGAGACTCCGTACCGGAAGAACGGGGCTTTAAACAAAAATAAAGCTTACAAGCTTCCTTAAAATTAAAAAAAATCCTTTCGGTTACCCGAAAAATGGTCAGGTAAATGCATCTTTGGTCCAGGAACCATACTCGGGGAGGCTCGCAAAAGATCTTCCTGCGATCTCACCCGAAGAGTAAGGTCCTGAACCATCTGAGTTAATTCCTGAAGCTGGTTGGCCAAAAGCTGACTGGGATTTGGACCTAAACCTGCCGGATTCATGAGGGCGAATTTTTAGGCCCACCAATACAAAGGAAAAAATTATACCCCTTTTTTTTTTTTGGTTTTGGGCCGGTGATAATGTTACGATCCCTGGCGCTCAGAACACGGAAGATGTTATGAAGTGAGTCCAGAGCACCAGGACGTAATGCTGGATTTGGTGAAATTGAACGGGAATAGCCCCTGGCACCCTACCTCCGTTGTTTTACCCGTGTTGTCAATTCACGCCTGCATGACTATGGTTTCTTGGGCCCATGGCAGCCGCGTTTGAAGGGCGGATTAGGTCTGCCCAACTCCGATGCCCCCTCAGGTCTTAAAGAGAGACAAAGCGTGAACTGAGACAGGGTAATAACAAGGGGACCTCTAACTGAAACAACCAAAGCCAGGGGCTACTGACTAGCCTAAAACTAAATATATGCGCGGCTTGCCGCCAAAGGAAAAGAACAACCAAAAAGATACCACTGTCCACTCCCCCACACGGCACCGCCGAGTTCCGGGGAGGACAGTGGAAGCGGAAACCTCCGCAAATGCACCAATACAAAATAACGCAAATCTAAAGCGGGCTAGGCCACAACACGCGGCAAAGCCGCTACTCACGAAACCGGGCGAGAACCCCAAACGACAGTTACAGGTTCACAAGGACTAGAAGGATTCCCGGGACCGGCTTGAGAACTCCTGGATACAAGGACACAGGGAGCAGGACGGACCGGATACAGCAGACCAGGAACAGACGTTCACCAGACAGAAACAGCAAACAGGAAGCTATCACCGGCGTTTGTGTGAGGCACTGAGGAGGCATATAACAGGGAACCCTCCAATGGGAGTACAGAGCCTAATTAATAAATGTCGTGCAGCTGCCTTGCTGCACGAGCAGGGGAAAACAGGTGTGAATACTTCCTTAATGCAACGGGGAACGTGGGAACGCGGTCCGCCTGTGGCGTCCCCGTTGCTATGGACCCGGCGGCCCTGAACGCACGGCGTCCTAGCGTTGCCAGGGAGCCGGCGGCTATCGCGCGCCCAGCGTCCCGGCGTTGCTAGGCGCCGTGCAGAGACGGACAGGGAGAGAGGCGCGGCGGCCGTGACCGCTGCTCTGTCAGAGTGCGGGCGAGCCCCGCCGCGCCTAACATAAAATGAGATGAAAGTGAAAATATTATAAACTAGCTGGAGTACCCGGCGTTGCCCGGGATTGTAAGAATGTCTGCTTACAAAAATAAATGTAAATATTAAACACAGTATAAATAACATTGTAGATAGCTGAATACTCGTGCTTCGCTACTGGATGAGGATGGTAAATTAGAATGATAGTTATTTGTTAATTTGCGTTGGTTGGAGATCTAGTATATAGGCATATCTTGGTTTCCTGACGCACTTTGTGTAGTGGCCAGACACCTTTTTGTACCCCCAAGGGACCCTGTTCTTCCCACTATACAACTCTCAGTCTGTGGCTTCCTGCTGCCTCAATTCCCCTCCTCAATCATGTCAGTGCCCCTGTGAAATTATCGATTTATTTACAGTTTCTTATATAGCGTAGCACATTATGTATCTCCTGATATACTCTGTGCTGCTGGGGGACCGTGTTACTTCCACTATATAACTCTCAATGTGTGGGTTTGTGATTCCTCCATTCCCCTCCTCACATCATGTCACTGGCCCTGTCACATGCAGCCCTGTCATCACTGACATATCATGCATGTCCTGATATAGTCTGTGCTGCTGGCCCACCCCTAGAGGTGCTAGTGGTGTGTCACCCCCACAGTGTTTGTTCCCAGAGTGTAAGTCATATGTGTACCAAGTTTGTTGTATATTTGTCCAGGCATTCGGGAGTTATGCTGCCTGCTGACATACTCTGTGCTGCTGCTCCACCCCTAGGGGTGCTAGGGGGTGTAACCCCCACAGAGTTTGTTCCCAGATTGTAAGTCAGATGTGTACCAAGTTTGGTGTAAATTGCTCCAGGCCTTCCTTCCATAGTTATGCTGTCTGCTAACATACGCAGTGCTGCTTTCCCACCCCTATAGGTGCTAGGGGTGTCTAACCCCCCTCAGAGTGTTTGTTTCCAGAGTGAAAGTCATATGTGTACCAAGTTTGTTGTAAATTGCTGCAGGCATTCCAGAGTTATGCTGTCTGCTGAAATACTCAGTGCTGCTGCCTCACCCCTAGGGGTGCCTCCCCTCACAGTGTTTGTTTCCAGATTGTAAGGCATGTGTGTACCAATTTTTGAGTACATTGCTCCAGCAATTCCGGAGTTATGCCCTCTCCTGATATACTCTGTGCTGCTGTCTCTCCCCCCTCCCCCCCCCCAGGGGTGCAAGGGGTTTCGGATTGCTTTAGTTGCCTCCGCAGTGTTTTAATATGCTTGTATGTAAAATTTTACGATCTTTGCTTGTAAACTGTGGATTTGTATAGAAAGACAATATGACAGATTTTTTCGCTTTTATATAGTAGATAACGATATGTGTCCATTACAAATGGACACTACAATATGAGTTTAAGGCCAGGTACACACTAGGATGATGTTGGGGCGATTTTCTGTATCGGAATGTAAAATTGGTTGCATCATCTAGTGTTCACCCGCAATTGTGCGCTCCTCCAGTTCATTAATGGTATCTTCTAATTGGCTGTGCTGCATTAAGATATCGTTAATGATGCCTAGCTAATAAATGCAGCATAGCAAATTAGATAGTGCCGTCATGCAGTGTGTATGGGAGGCACAATATGTTGTCCCGTCGCTCTTATGCATATTCAGCCTAATACGTAATGTTCTTCAGAATAATTGGTATATTGATTTTGCAAATAGTGGAAATATTTGGGCAATAGTTGGGCAACAGCCTACTTGCACCGAGGGACACTTGGGGGGGACGGGGGCCGACACTGGCTTCCTGAAGGTGATGAGTCAGATCCCGCTGACAGGACCAGGGGCAAACGCAGGATTTTGAAATGGGGGTTTCCAGATACAGTATGTGGTGTGTATATATTGTCGAAGTCAGAAAATATTACACTACACACATCACGTACAAACTCCACACAGATGGCCTCCGTGCGTGTACTTGTTCTGCTGTGCGTGCACATATCCGCAAGTTGCGTATGACCGTTCACGCGGCCCTGTGTATTAGCGCGTGGTATGAGTAATTACGATAGCATTTGTACTCGCATGGAAAAGCCACAAAGACATATCACATATTTAATCCACATAGTGCACAATGTACACATAGCCCACATGCACCACACCAGCAATTTATACTTGTTTAAATGGTACAACAACAAAGGGATTCACCTTTACAGGATATGAGGGGACAGCATTAGGTTATAAGGTGGTGTTTGGTATCCAGCTGTAGGGTATTTTAAGGGCAACATTCCGGTAGCAGTTTGCAGAAGATAGCACGCTCCTGCCCATAAGTATGCGCAGGAACAGAATATTACTATTATACTGTATTTACTATACTCTGATATTCGATTGGAACCCAGTGGAGACCAACTGCAAGCACACCTGGAACAGACATCGCCCACCTGTTAAAACCAACCTATGACCCCTCCTGTACTGTAAATGACCAGCCCTTTGACCTATGGGTAAGAGGTTACAGTTTCCATTGTATTGTGTTTTTACCAACTGTATAAAAGCCAACATCTTAAATACAATTGGTGTCATGTCTCCTTCCTGCTAAGGTTTAAAGTGTATTTCAGACACACGTGTAGCTGCATTGTGCTCTCAGTGTGTCGGTGTGTGTGTGTATGCACTGCGTGTACTTTGTACATCCGTCGCGGTGTGTGTACGCAAAGTGCATACACGGTACAGACCTTTGTATGCTAACTGTGTAAAAAGTATGTAGGTTAAAGATTACATCCATCAGCCACAGCTGCTTGAATTTCAGTGTAAAAGGTATTGCTTTTTCTGTCCTGTATGTTAATCAGCATTTACAATTGGGGGCTCCTCCGGTTCACTACATACTTACATATCTGCAGCCCATAAAACAGACTTTGATCTATCAACAAAGGGTGGAGACGCATCTTAATATAAACCTTTTTCTGGTTGCTTGGGTGTTCTTAAACCCTATTATTCTGTGTTGTTAGATCACGTCTGTAACTGCAGTCTTAAGAGGTTCTGGTGTGAAACCCGGACACAGGAAAAAAGCCGTTTATTATATCAGTGTAATTTTTGGCGCGAAAAAAGCGTACACAGGGCGTACTGATACTTTGCATACTCTCTCACATATTGTTGCCACAAGTATAGATTATTAGGTCATTTTAGATCTGTGTAAAATCGGATACATTTGTTTGCTATATAGATACATTTTATATAGTATATTAAGGGCGTAATTGTAAAACACAAAACGCAGTTCTGGCCTAGTCGTTACGGTTTACACAGAACAAGTGTGGGTTGTGTTTAGTGGGCGATAGTAGTTTTATTGATCACATTTATAGAGATTGTGTGGTTTGTTGAATTGCGGACGTTCATTGTACACGTGGTACAGACAAAGTGCAGAGTCGCACACGTGGCATAAAAGGCACGCACGGTCGCGTGTTTACGCAAGGTTGCGTAGGATTACGGACGCTAAGTACAAATCACACGATAGTTGTTCAATTAAAGGTGGGATAGTATACATTTAATACAATAGCATATAACTATCCGATTTCCAAAGCAGGTTACCTTAAATAATAAGATTTTACTCACCGGTAAATCTATTTCTCGTAGTCCGTAGTGGATGCTGGGAACTCCATAAGGACCATGGGGAATAGACGGGCTCCGCAGGAGACTGGGCACTCCATAAGAAAGATTTGGTACTATCTGGTGTGCACTGGCTCCTCCCTCTATGCCCCTTCTCCAGACCCCAGCTAGGATACTGTGCCCGGAAGAGCTGACACAATAAGGAAGGATTTTGAATCCCAGGTAAGACTCATACCAGCCACACCAATCACACCGTATAACTCGTGATACTATACCCAGTTAACAGTATGAAATATAACAGAGCCTCTCAACAGATGGCTCAAGAATAACCCTTTAGTTAGGCAATAACTATATACAAGTATTGCAGACAATCCGCACTTGGGATGGGCGCCCAGCATCCACTACGGACTACGAGAAATAGATTTACCGGTGAGTAAAATCTTATTTTCTCTGACGTCCTAGTGGATGCTGGGAACTCCGTAAGGACCATGGGGATTATACCAAAGCTCCCAAACGGGCGGGAGAGTGCGGATGACTCTGCAGCACCGAATGAGAGAACTCAAGATCCTCCTCAGCCAGGGTATCAAATTTGTAGAATTTAGCAAACGTGTTTGCCCCTGACCAAGTTGCAGCTCGGCAAAGTTGTAAAGCCGAGACCCCTCGGGCAGCCGCCCAAGATGAGCCCACCTTCCTCGTGGAATGGGCTTTCACTGATTTAGGATGCGGCAATCCAGCCGCAGAATGCGCCAGCTGAATTGTGCTACAAATCCAGCGAGCAATAGTCTGCTTAGAAGCAGGAGCACCTATCTTGTTGGGTGCATACAGGACAAAAAGCGAGTCAGTTTTCCTGACTCCAGCCGTCCTGGAAACATAAATTTTCAAGGCCCTGACTACGTCCAGTAACTTGGAATCCTCCAAGTCCCTAGTAGCCGCAGGCACCACAATAGGTTGGTTCAAGTGAAAAGCTGATACCACCTTAGGGAGAAACTGGGGACGAGTCCTCAATTCTGCCCTATCCATATGGAAAATCAGATAAGGGCTTTTACATGACAAAGCCGCCAATTCTGACACACGCCTGGCCGACGCCAAGGCCAATAACATGACCACTTTCCACGTGAGATATTTCAGATCCACAGTTTTAAGTGGTTCAAACCAATGTGATTTTAGGAAACTCAACACCACATTGAGATCCCAAGGTGCCACAGGAGGCACAAAAGGGGGCTGAATATGAAGCACTCCCTTTACAAAAGTCTGAACTTCAGGCAGTGAAGCCAGTTCTTTCTGGAAGAAAATCGACAGAGCCGAAATCTGGACCTTAATGGAACCCAATTTTAGGCCCATAGTCACTCCCGACTGTAGGAAGTGCAGAAAACGACCCAGCTGAAATTCCTCTGTCGGGGCCTTCCTGGCCTCACACCACGCAACATATTTTCGCCAAATACGGTGATAATGGTTTGCGGTTACTTCTTTCCTGGCTTTTATCAGCGTAGGAATGACTTCCTCCGGAATGCCCTTTTCCCTTAGGATCCGGAATTCAACCGCCATGCCGTCAAACGCAGTCGCGGTAAGTCTTGGAACAGACAGGGCCCCTGCTGTAGCAGATCCTGTCTGAGTGGTAGAGGCCATGGGTCCTCTGATATCATTTCTTGAAGTTCTGGGTACCAAGCTCTTCTTGGCCAATCCGGAACCACGAGTATCGTTCTTACTCCTCGCCTTCTTATTATTCTCAGTACCTTTGGTATGAGAGGCAGAGGAGGGAACACATAAGCCGACTGGTACACCCACGGTGTCACTAGAGCGTCCACAGCTATCGCCTGAGGGTCCCTTGACCTGGCGCAATATCTCTTTAGCTTTTTGTTGAGGCGGGACGCCATCATGTCCACCTGTGGCCTTTCCCAACGGTTTACCAACAGTAGGAAGACTTCTGGATGAAGTCCCCACTCTCCCGGGTGTAGGTCGTGTCTGCTGAGGAAGTCTGCTTCCCAGTTGTCCACTCCCGGAATGAACACTGCTGACAGTGCTATTACGTGATTTTCCGCCAATCGGAGAATCCTTGTGGCTTCTGCCATCGCCATCCTGCTTCTTGTGCCGCCCTGTCGGTTTACATGGGCGACTGCCGTGATGTTGTCTGACTGGATCAGTACCGGCTAGTTTTGAAGCAGGGGTTTTGCCTGACTTAGGGCATTGTAAATGGCCCTTAGTTCCAGAATATTTATGTGCAGGGAAGTCTCCTGACTTGACCATAGTCCTTGGAAGTTTCTTCCCTGTGTGACTGCTCCCCAGCCTCGAAGGCTGGCATCCGTGGTCACCAGGACCCAGTCCTGTATGCCGAATCTGCGGCCCTCTAGAAGATGAGCACTCTGCAGCCACCACAGTAGAGACACCCTGGTCCTTGGAGACAGGGTTATCAGTTGATGCATCTGAAGATGTGATCCCGACCACTTGTCCAAGAGGTCCCACTGGAAGGTCCTTGCATGGAACCTGCCGAATGGAATTGCTTCGTATGAAGCCACCATTTTTCCCAGGACTCGTGTGCAGTGATGCACCGATACCCGTTTTGGTTTTAGGAGGTCTCTGACTAGAGATGACAGCTCCTTGGCTTTCTCCTGCGGGAGAAACACTTTTTTCTGTTCTGTGTCCAAAATCATCCCCAGGAACAGTAAGCGTGTGGAAGGAACCAGTTGTGACTTTGGAATGTTTAGAATCCAGCCATGCTGTTGTAGCACTTCCCGAGATAGTGCTACTCCGACCAGTAACTGCTCCCTGGACCTCGCCTTTATAAGGAGATCGTCCAAGTACGGGATAATTAAAACTCCCTTTTTCCGAAGGAGTATCATCATTTCTGCCATTACCTTGGTAAACACCCTCGGTGCCGTGGACAGTCCAAACGGTAGTGTCTGGAATTGGTAATGGCAATCCTGTACCACAAATCTGAGGTACTCCTGGTGAGGAAGGTAAATGGGGACATGCAGGTAAGCATCCTTGATGTCCAGGGATACCATGCAATCCCCCTCGTCCAGGCTTGCAATAACCGCCCTGAGCGATTCCATCTTGAACTTGAATTTTGTTATGTATGTGTTCAAGGATTTCAAATTTAAAATGGGTCTCACCGAACCGTCCGGTTTCGGTACCACAAACAGTGTGGAATAGTAGCCCCGTCCTTGTTGAAGTAGGGGTACCTTGACTATCACCTGCTGGGAATACAGCTTGTGAATGGCCTCTAGCACAGCCTCCCTGCCCGAGGGAGTTGTCGGTAAGGCCAATTTGAGGAAACGGCGGGGGGGAGGCGCCTCGAATTCCAGCTTGTACCCCTGAGATACTACTTGAAGGATCCAGGGATCCACCCGTGAGCGAACCCACTAATCGCTGAAATTTTTGAGGCGGCCCCCCACCGTACCTGGCTCCGCCTGTGGAGCCCCACCATCATGCGGCGGATTTGGAAGAAGCGGGGGAGGACTTTTTGTCCTGGGAACCTGCTGTGTGTTGCAGCTTTTCCCCCCTTCCTCTGCCTCTAGACAGAAAGGACCCGCCTTTTCCCCGCCTGTTTTTCTGGGGTCGAAAGGACTGTACCTGGTAATACGGCGCTTTCTTAGGCTGTGAGGGGACATGGGGCAAAAATGCTGACTTCCCAGCTGTTGCTGTGGAAACAAGGTCTGAGAGACCATCCCCGAATAACTCCTCACCCTTATAAGGCAAAACTTCCATGTGCCTTTTAGAATCTGCATCTCCTGTCCACTGCCGAGTCCATAAGCCTCCAGGGCCGGTTCAAGGCCGCTCTGCGCCCCGGGCAGGAAACGGGGCGTGGCCTAATACAGGGGGCGTGGTCAGTTACGCCCCCTGTACATTACTAGCGCCGCTTGAATGCTGAGCGGTGCGCGATGACGTCATTGCGCACCGCACAGCAAAAGGTCCTCTCCACGAAGGGAAACTAGACGCGTAGCGTCTAGTTCCCTTCGTGGAGAGGACCTTTGCTGTGCGGTGCGCGATGATGTCATCGCGCACCGCTCAGCAAAGGTCCTCTCCACGAAAGGAAACTAGACGCGTAGCGTCTAGTTCCCTTCACAGGAGGCGGGGACACAGCGGACCGGGCAGCGGGCAGCGGAGGCGGACGGGGGACACAGCGGGCAGCAGTGGCGGATCTTGCCACGGTGCGGCGCCCTCCGGATGGCGCCAGCGCCCTCCGGAAGGCGGCGCCCCGGGCAAAAGTCCTGCTTGCCCGTGGCAAGATCCGCTACTGTAAGCCTCTCCTAGCAGAAATGGACAATGCACTTATTCTAGATGCCAGCCGGCAGATCTCCCTCTGTGCATCTCTCATGTATAAGACTGAGTCTTTTATATGCTCTACGGTTAGCAATATAGTGTCCCTGTCTAGGGTGTCAATATTTTCCGACAGGGAATCTGACCAAGCAGCAGCAGCACTGCACATCCAGGCTGAAGCAATAGCTGGTCTCAGTATAACACCAGTGTGTGTATATATAGACTTCAGGATAGCCTCCTGCTTTCTATCAGCAGGTTCCTTTAGGGCGGCCGTATCCGGAGACGGTAGTGCCACCTTTTTAGACAAACGTGTGAGCGCTTTATCCACCCTAGGGGGAGTTTCCCAACGTGACCTATCCTCTGGCGAGAAAGGGAACGCCATTAGTAATTTTTTTGAAATTACCAATTTTTTATCGGGGAAAGCCCACGCTTCTTCACACACATCATTCAATTCCTCAGATGGGGGAAAAACTATTGGTAGTTTTTTCTCCCCAAACATAATACCCTTTTTTGAGGTACCTGGGTTTATATCAGAAAGGTGTAATACCTCTTTCATTGCCTCAATCATGCAACGAATGGCCCTAGTGGACATTAAATTTGACTCATCGTCGTCGACACTGGTATCAGTATCCGTGTCGACATCTGTGTCTGCCATCTGAGGTAGTGGGCGTTTCAGGGCCCCTGACGGCCTTTGAATTGTCTGGGCAGGCACGAGCTGAGAAGCCGGCTGTCCCGCATTTGGCATGTCGTCAAATTTTTTATGTAAGGAGTCGACACTTGCACGTAATTCCCTCCATAAGTCCATCCACTCAGGTGTCTGCCCCGCAGGGGGTGACATCACATTTATAGGCATCTGCTCCATCTCCACATAAGCCTCCTCATCAAACATGTCGACACAGCCGTACCGACACACCGCACACACACAGGGAATGCTCTTAAAGGAGACAGGACCCCACAAAAGCCCTTTGGGGAGACAGAGAGAGAGAGTATGCCAGCACACACCAGAGCGCTATAATAATGCAGGGACTAACTGAATTATGACCCTTTATAGCTGCTTATAGTATTAAACTGCACCTAAATTTAGTGCCCCCCTCTCTTTTTTACCCTTTCTGTAGTGTAGACTGCAGGGGAGAGTCAGGGAGCTTCCTTCCAGCGGAACTGTGAGGGAAAAATGGCGCCAGTGTGCTGAGGGAGATGGCTCCGCCCCTTTTTCGGCTGACTTTTCTCCCGCTTTTTTCTGTATTCTGGCAGGGGTAATTACCACATATATAGCCTCTGGGGCTATACATTGTGGTTATTTTGCCAGCCAAGGTGTTTTTATTGCTGCTCAGGGCGCCCCCCCCCAGCGCCCTGCACCCTCAGTGACCGGAGTGTGAAGTGTGTATGAGGAGCAATGGCGCACAGCTGCAGTGCTGTGCGCTACCTTGGTGAAGACTGAAGTCTTCTGCCGCCGATTTTCCGGACCATCTTCATGCTTCTGGCTCTGTAAGGGGGACGGCGGCACGGCTCCGGGAACGAACACCAAGGATGGGTCCTGTGGTCGATCCCTCTGGAGCTAATGGTGTCCAGTAGCCTAAGAAGCCCAAGCTAGCTGCAAGCAGGTAGGTTCGCTTCTTCTCCCCTTAGTCCCTCGTTGCAGTGAGCCTGTTGCCAGCAGGTCTCACTGTAAAATAAAAAACCTAATTTAAACTTTCTTTCTAGAAGCTCAGGAGAGCCCCTAGTGTGCATCCAGCTCGGCCGGGCACAGAAATCTAACTGGGGTCTGGAGGAGGGGCATAGAGGGAGGAGCCAGTGCACACCAGATAGTACCAAATCTTTCTTATGGAGTGCCCAGTCTCCTGCGGAGCCCGTCTATTCCCCATGGTCCTTACGGAGTTCCCAGCATCCACTAGGACGTCAGAGAAATGTAGTTTAAAACTGTAAGTGCCTCTGGGGTAAAGTAACCAACCTAAGGGAGTGGAAATTTTCTGTACAGAAAAGAAAAACAAGGTGTATTTGAGTGAGTGAAAGCGGAGTGAGTGGAGCTGAATCCTGGGAATTCGGGATCCCCTAGATGACACAGGGTTAGTAGAGGCCACAGGGTTAGTAGAACATATTGTGGATTTTACGCTCAGGTTGCCTCATAAGACAAGTGGGAAGGACCATACCAAGTCTTGTTAACCAGCACAACAGCACTAAAGGTTGCCGAAAGAGAGACTTGGGTCCACTCATTCCACTACAAGATGGTCGCTGACCCGGAGAAAACTCGTGACAAAGAGCAAGGTGAAGAGAACCTTGTATCACTAGAGAGTCTATTCCGGGAAAGCTGAGAGGCAGAATTGTTGAAAGGCACCTGAGCAACAAGATCAAGGACGGTTGTCGCACCATTTTCTTTTTTCACCCCCCACTGCATTTTCCTTTCTTTTCTCCTCCTTATTCTCCTTCTTTACCCTAACGAAATGGATCTATCACAAGAGACTGCGTTTTGGGTTCTGCTGATAATTTTGTTTTTGATCAGGACAATCTGTTTTTGTGAGGGTCCCAGAGAAGTCAAGCAAGGATTTGGAATGGGTTCTGATGGCGAGTCCGAATTTGCAGGATCTCAGGAGCAGCACATCGCTCTAGTAAAGGCTAGTATCAGTAAGCGCTCTGGTAGTTACGGAGCTCGGAGACAATGTGAGGGGTTATTGTCTGATGAATATTTTATTTGTAGATATTGCGAGAACATAGTCGAAGATGGGTGCATCCAGAGATCTCAGTCCAACATTAATATCGACATGGACCGACATCCGTTGAGTGATTACCACTCATTAGTGGGTAAGGTCTTAAACCAGACAGAATGTTGAGTGTGCTCACAAGTACCTCAAGGACAGAGTAAGTCGGGATTAGTGCCATATCCTTTAACGTTAGATGAGGTACTCGAATTACGGGGTGGGAGACCGGTGGACAAGAAATTCAATATATCTAGGCCCCCTAGCTTGAAGCTCCACCAGTACCATGTAGATAGATCACTAATATGTTTTAATATTTCCAATTTCCGAAAACCAGGAAATTGGGAAGTGTCGTGGAATAACCAGACAATGACCTTTTTGCACAGAGCTGATAGGATACCTATCGACTCAGAACTTATACGCAAGATAGCCAACAATGGGAAGTATTTTTTGTACCGGTATACACGTGGGAGCAAAGCCATGTGGGTTGGAAAGGTATCGCAGGGGTATTGTGCCCATGTCATCCAGCCCGATACTTGTACTGAACAAATGAGAGAACTAGGGATTGGTTTCTTTATATGGTGTTGTTACATTTTGTCCCCTATGTTCTCCCAGATGATGTCTATTTCATATGTGGGAGGAAAGCGTACAAGTGGCTTACTCCGAGCTCTGAGGGATTATATTAGGAGAGTACTACCAGAGGTCATGACCATAACCCACGACAAAATGAAAGACGTTCTCCGCAGCGCTCAGACTCCTTATACTCATACCCTTTATGAACACATCATCAAGAGACACCTCTCATAGATAGGGCAGAGCACGCAGCCGCTGATTTGATTCACGAATCCACCGGGATTCAAGTTCTTCTCGCATTAGATATCACCCGTACTGCCAGAGGAACTATAAATTATAGGTACATCCATGCGCTAGCGAACTTGATAGACAATATCACCGAGATGTATGATGACACCTTCAGGTATATGGGAAGGGAGTTACAAGCCTACAAGAAAGAATTGATCCAGCACAGGCAGGGTTAGGAGAGTGGGCACAGAAAGTTATTATGAGTGTGGAAAAGTTTCTCCTTTGTATCCTGGGAGTCATCATAATTATTGGTCTGATATTCAGGTGTGTTCGAATTCTAACGCGGCGCAAGCATGGCACAAATTTGATGAGTCTAAGGAGCGAGAGCGCTGTTACAGCAGCTGATTTGATTTATAGCCCATCTATAGAAACAGTGTTATGATAAGGATTGCAAATGAATTTCATGGCCTGTTTTCTTTCACCATTTTTCTCTGTCTCCCCTTTACCCAGAAACATCCAACCGGAAAAGACGTCAACCCTACCCAATGTTTATGTGAATGTATTTTTATATATGTGTCTTATCTTCATCTCTGCAACCCTCAGTTAATGGCACACATAGTCGACAGGTGTTATCCACATATAGTAGCATTCACATATGTTCCCCCTCCATGTATCATCAACTAAATGTGATCCCCATTTGTTGGTATTATAAGCCGAAGAGGCGAGGGACAGAAGCCCTTGCCCGAAAGGAGCTTAGTAGTGTTTGTTTACCCATTTACATACCCTTAATACGGGATGAGAAGGATTTAATGTATACTTCGCAATACCTCAAAGCTTACTTAGAACATATACGGCACGATGATACATGCCCCTCAGATATTGATTCATACATACATGCTTTTACTATCCCACTAGGCTATACATTTCCAACCTACAACCCTCTCCCGATCATCCAAGCTTGTCTATATATTGTATAGGTAATATTTTTAGTTAATCAGTTAAGAGTGGCAGTTATTGATGACTGTCAAAGGGTGGACTGTCGAAGTCGGAAAATATTACAGTACACACATCATGTACAAACTCCACACAGATGGCCTCCGTGCGCGTACTTGTTCGGCCGTGCGTGAATATATCCGCAAGTTGTGTATGACCGCTCACGCGGTCCTGCGTATTGGCGCGTGGTATGAGTGATTACGTTAGCATTTGTACTCGCATGGAAAAGCCACACAGACATATCACATATTTAATCCACATAGTGCACAATGAACACATAGCCCACATGCACCACACCAGCAATTTATACTTGTTTAAATGATACAATAACAAAGGGATTCACCTTTACAGGATATGAGGGTACAGCATTAGGTTATGAGGTGGTGTTTGGTATCCAGCTGTAGGGTATTTTAAGGGCAACATTCCGGTAGCAGTTTGCAGAAGATAGCGCGCTCCTGCGCATAATTATGCACAGTAACAGAATATTACTATTATACTGTATTTACTGTACTCTGATATTCGGCGGGAACCCAGTGGAGACCAACTGCAAGCACACCTGGAACAGACATCGCCCACCAATTCAAACCAACCTATGACCCCTCTTGTACTGTAAATGACCAGCCCTTTGACCTATGGATGAAGAGGTTACAGTTTCCATTGTATTGTGTTTTACCAACTGTATAAAAGCCAAAGCTGCCTAGCCGGTCACTCTCTCTCTCTGAAGGTCATCTTGCTTGATTGATCTGAGCACCGGACCATGTGGCACTGGCGAAACCAAACGTATGTACCATTGATTGTAGTCTCTTTTCTCTTATTGTGATTGTATATCTGTTGTAACCCCCTTTCAGCAATTATATGTTGGTGGGTCGGATCCCAACATCTTAAATACAATTGGTGTCATGTCTCCTTCCTGCTAAGGTTTAAAGTGTATTTCAGACACACGTGTAGCTGCATTGTACTCTCAGTGTGTTGGTGTGTGTGTATGCACTGCGTGTACTTTGTATGTCCGTTGCGGCGCGTGTACGCAAAGTGCGTACATGGTATAGACCTTTGTACGCTGTGTAAAAAGTACGTAGGTTAAAGATTACATCCAGCAGCCACACCTGCTCGAATTTCAGTGTAAAAGGTATTGCTTTTTCTGTCCCATATGTTAATCAGCATTTACAATATATATATATATATATATATATATATATAAAACTCCTGTCGGTCTGGCACTCCCCTTAACAAATCATATCACCTGCACAGGTGCCTTCATGTAGATATAAATACACTCCCGAAGATGCTGCACTCTGGTTCACTGTAGCAAGTAAGAAGCGGGTGTGGACTCCCAAATGTAGATCAACGTTTCAATATTTATTTATATTGTCATCAGGATAAGAGTAAAACAAACAAAAACATACCTTTATAGAACCCCATCACCACGTGAATGCCGGCGTCGGGCGCGGGACCGCTCACCCGCCCCATTGCCGCGCTGAGAAAAGACGTCACAGACCTGCGTCTAGAGCGTCCCGGTGAAATCACCATGGCAACAAGAACAAACCTAGAGACACAGGACGCACTATAAATCCAACAATATTATTTCTATTCAAAACACATGTATAACATTAATAGCATTAACAGACCAAGGGAATCTTAATAAAAGACTACCATATCAATATACTAACGTAATGCTGCTTAGGCGATATTTTCATTTAGCCCTTTAGGGGCAATTACATTGAGGCGATGGATCCAACCCGTGCAACCCGTAGCCCGTCATTTTGCACTTCTTAAACATCCACTTAACAGCCTTCGATACCGTATGATTGATACGGTTCCTGTCAGTATTAGAGGTGGTAACAGATCCCTACAATTACTGCGTTGCGAAGCACAATGGATCCATCGCCTCAATGTAATTGCCCCTAAAGGGCTAAATGAAAATATAGCCTACGCAGCATTACATTAGTATATTGATATGGTAGTCTTTTATTAAGATTCCCTTGGTCTGTTAATGCTATTAATGTTATACATGTGTCTTGAATAGAAATAATATTGTTGGATTTATAGTGCGTCCTGTGTCTCTAGGTTTGTTCTTGTTGCCATGGTGATTTCACCGGGACGCTCTAGACGCAGGTCTGTGATGTCTTTTTTCAGCGCGGCAATGGGGCGGGTGAGCGGTCCCGCGCCCGACGCTGGCATTCACGTGGTGATGGGTTTCTATAAAGGTATGTTTTTGTTTGTTTTACTCTTATCCTGATGACAATATAAATAAATTAGGAAACGTTGATCTACATTTGGGAGTCCACACCCGCTTCTTACTTGCTAAAGTGAACCAGAGTGCCGCATCTTCGGGAGTGTATATATATATATATATATATATATATGTACTGCATGTATATATATACACACACACACACACACACACACACACACACACACACGCACACATATATATTTTTATATACTGACACATATTTATATACACACGTATTTACTATATATATATATATATATATATATATATGTGTGTGTGTGTGTGTGTGTGTGTGTGTGTGTGTCACTGCCAACACTCCCAGGACTATTCAGACAGTATTTGATGCATTAAACAGCAGCATACTATAGTACATTATAGCATATCTTACATACATAAAGTATAATGTACATTTAAGCCTCGCTCATAGCTGCCTGCCTCCCTGGCCACTTCGACCACTACCGCAGACCCACTGCTGCCAGTGACTGCCTCCCCCGCTGCCCCACAGTTCCCACCGCTGCCTGTGACAGTCTCTCCCACCACTGTCGAGGTCCCGCAGCTCCTACCCGCAACAGCCTCACCCACTTTTGCTGAGGTCTTGCAGCTCTCGCCGCTGACAGTGGCTGCCGCTGCCACCGCCTAGAGATCCCGCAGCTCTCGCCACAGCCGAGTGCCCGCAGCTCCTGAAGCTTACAGGTGCCTGCAGACTGCCACTGCTGAGTGTTGTGCTTTGCAAAGCACAGAGAGCTCTATCAGCATGTAGCAGTGTGTTAAGAACTGCCTCGGTCCACAGAAAAAAAAACTTGGTCCGTCAGGGGGTGTTTCTGGGTACTCAGAAACCCCCCCATGTGCGCCACTGAGGGTCAGTGTACCGCAGGCATTGCGCTCTCACGCACACACCCGCAGCATGCCACACACTCCAAGTACAGAGCGTGAAGATCGGCAGAGTAGTGAGTGACAACAGGTGACCCTGCTTGCATGTGCGGCACGATTGCGGGGTGGGCATACAGACTCCTCTTGGCGTGATCCCATAGCACCCCCCTCCCCTGTGTAGACTAGCCAGCGGTTGTGAAAATAGGTGTTGGTGCCTCATTTTACACACATTGGGAGACTTTGCCAGCATAAAAATCATGTTAACTCCGGCACCACGTCACTGCAATGTAGGGGGCGGTGCTGACTCAATTCGGGACCAGAGGCTTCATGGCACGATTCTCTGCATTCTCAGCGCTGCAGCAAGATTGCCAGCTCCTCCAGGGATACTCCAGCAACCTACACAGGGGAGTTGTAAATGGGAGAGTCAGTTGTAGGACCGTTAAACTGGCTCCTGACACGATATCAAACACTTATGATAGCCTAACAGTCTTACTGAGTCTGTTCAGGCTGGTGTGCTGGTCCCTCCTCTCTGGGTCTTTCTCCACACATACTAGACTGGGCAGGCTTGCTTGCACCTGTGTCTGTGTGTATGTGGGTGTTATAGATTCCCAGTCAGTATGGTGAAATAGGCTGTGTGTAATGTCTGCCACACCAGGTTTTCACCTTGCAAAATTTCTATGTGAGCAATGTAGCAAGCCTTCACGGAACAGTGAGGCTTCAGAGGTGATTTACATGAACAGCTTGGCTGCTCTCTATAACATAAAATCCATGTGGATACTCAACACAGAACTGGGTAAAACTGGCTCAGACTTGTTTTCCTTTGGGTCTGTGTAGTCTAAAGGCCCACACACACTGTGTGATTTTGAGCTGAAAGCAGCTTACTTTTGGTGTTTTGAGCTTCTTTCAGCTCAAAACCGCCCAGTGTGTATGCCCCAGCAATGAGCGCTGATGCGCGCCCTCGCTTCATCGCCGGCCGGTCGCCGTTCATCTGCTGGTAGGGTAGACGGCTTTCCATAGCGTCCTGCTATGGAAAGCCGTTCACCCCCGCTGACATCGCTGGGCAGGAAGGGGAAATCGCTCAGTGTGTATGCACCTTTATGGTCCATGCACATGGAGAGATTTTCTCTGTGAGATTTTGGGTATGGGCGAATTTGGCTTAAGCTGCATACACACTGGGCGTTCTTGCCCAGCGTGTATGAACAGCGATGATCGCTGACATCGCTGGGCTGAAAAGCGCTCAGTGCATACACACTGAGCGCTTTTCCCCCCTGCCCAGCGATGTCAGCGGGGGGTGAGCGGCTTTCCATAGCAGGACGTTATGGAAAGCCGCTCACCCCGCCGTTCATCTGCTGGTAATACCAGTAGATGAACGGCGGCCGCCAGTGATGAAGCTGGAGCGCGCATCAGCGCTCACCGCTCGTTGTTTGGCCATACACGCTGGGTGGCTTTGAGCTGAAAGCAGCTCAAAACACCAAAAGTGACCTGCTTTCACCCAGTGTGTATGTGCCTTAACTCATTTAAGCAAGAGGATGCTTTCTCTTTTCCAGCGACCTAGCCAAAATTGACTTGCCTGCACAGTCTATTTTTAGCAGCGATAGCTGGTGGGACATCGCTATCGCTGGCTGTGTACACACAGAGCAATATGCACTAACTTTCTGAGCAATTTTGACTACATAGTCAAAATCTCTCAGCTATATTGCTCCGTGTGTATGGACCATAACTGTCAGCTACCATCCCCCACCTTGTATATGAAACATTGTTGCCTACAACGGCAGCAGTGGGAAGGGAAAGTACACAAGACACAGTGTGCCTGCTGTCTTTGAATGTTATGAGGTCTGACATGTATGCTACCTTGCTGCTCCTATACAGGAACTTAGGAGGTCTGTTGCTGATCTAATGTATAAAGACAGAATACAGACAGATGTCTCACCCTCCTAATTTAACATGAAGAGACGCGCGTTATTCCCTGTTGCTGGGGGGAGCAATTAGTACCTCTTTAACAGTAGAGCCAGTACTCTACCTTAGGGAGTAGAGTAAATTATTTTTCCTATAAGAGATGTGTTAAATACAGATATTTCTCTACAGGAAAATCTCCATTAAGGAGTTAAATGTTCTTTCAGACCTTCCTATCCCTACAGTGGTTAAAAAGGTCTGGGAAATTCCCCTACAGTAAATTCCTCTGTATCAATACTGTCCAAGAAAACAGTACTACCTGTTTCAGGGGTTCTCTCTATGAGAGCCTGCTAACTGCAAAATATTAATGTATATTTACATAGCCACAAGGGTGTTTCAGAAACCCATCCCTGTAGGCTGTTGGATTACACAGGCCATTTGTACATGGGCAGGTAAACTTTAGCAGCGTTTTAACAAGGAAGCTTCACCAGCTGACATTGTTATGCTTATGCTGTATATACAGGAGTTGGCTAACTTCCTACACGGGGCAATAAAAAAAAAAAAAATAGGCATTATAAATGCCCGAGCTACTGCTGCGGATGTCTCTGCTTGCAGATCTTACGGTTAAGTCAGTGGTTGTGGACGCTGAGTCCAGGAAAGGAGTGGAAGGATTACCTTTCACAGGTGAGATCATATTCAGAGATTAATTGGATAAGTGGATTTCACAAATCACTGCCGGTAAGTCCACGTACCAACCTACTATCCGCGGCTAAACCCGTCACTGCAGCCCTTAAGGTTGCAAGATTAAGAGCAGAGCCAGTGGTGCCTCATTCGCAGCAAGAGGCACTAGAGGAGAAGCATGCAGTCCTGTTACACAGGATCACAGTAACAGAGCACCAGTTCTGTTTGCACAAAGACTTCGGCATGATGGTGGTCCTCCACTCCTGAGGGTTCTCAGGAAAGGAGCCAGTCAAAAATGTTTCAACCTTATTTGGAGAAGCTCCTGCCAGGATCCCTGGGTAAAAGATCTGGTTTCCCAGGGATACAAGTGAGTGTTCATATTCACTCCACTGCATCCACCTCATCTAAGGAATAGGGGATGTTACTCCAACCTGTGTGTTGGTACCGAAACTGGATGGTTCGGTAAGAACAACTTTGACTCTCATGTCACTAAACCCATATCTAAGGGTTTTCCAAATTTCAAGATGGAATCTCTGAGAGCAGTGATCTCAGGGCTAGTAGAGGGGGAATACCTAGCATCCCTGGATACCAAGGTTATTTAACCGCCACATTCCGATATTGCCACGTCCTCAACTTAGCTTCATTTTGCACTGCAAGACGGACACTACCATTTTTGGGCATGGCAGTAAGGATGTTTCTACTCCGTACAAGTGAACTGATCTTTGTCCCATGCCTGGCCGAGTTGTTGATAACAACGGTGTCCAAAGAAAAGCTGATGGACAGCATCAGCCTCACGATCACGGGTAGATTCTCAATCTATGGAAATCTCACCTAGAGCTTACGCAGAGGTTTCAGTCTATGGACTAGACGCGGTGCCTCAGACAGTATTCCTGCCTCTGGACAAGGTAAAGACAATTTAGAAGTGGGTTTGCTCGGTACTGAGGCCATACTGGATCTCTGTACATCTTTGCATACGCTTGCTGAAAAAGATGATGGCCTCCTACGAGGTCAGTATGTGTGGATGATTCTGTGTGCAGACTTCCAGCTGGATCTTCTAATCACATGGTCAGGTTCATACTTATAGATGCACCAGATCATGCGCCTCTCACCGCATTCAAGGATTTCCTTCCTGTGGTGGTTGCGGACCTCCCACCTGATAGAAGGTCATAGCTTCACAGTTCGGGACTGGATTCTGTTGACAACAGATGTGATTCTCAGAGGTTGGGGAGCAGTAGCTCCAGGGGCTCAGTTTCAGGGAAGGTGGTCAAGCCAAGACGCTGTCCTTCCTATAGATAAACTAGAATTCAGAGGGTCTATAATGCTGTACTCCAAGCCTCCCATCTACTTCGGATGGCCATCCAGTTCAGTTGGATAATGCTGTGGCGGTGGCATACATAAACCGACAAGGAGGAACAAAGTGCAGAGCAGCCATGAGAGAGGTTTCCAATATAATCTTCTGGGTGAAAAGGAATGCAGAGGCGATATTGGCCATATTCATTCCGGGAGTGGACGAATGGGAAGCGGACTTCCTAAACCGACACGACCTGCACCCGGGAAAGTGGGGTCTCCACCCATGGGTTTCCATAACAGCTTTGTGGAGTTGTCCACAGGTAGGTCTTTCGCCTCGACAAGACATCTTTTCTTTGTTGTTCCAGATCAAGGAACCCTCAAACGGCAGCAATTGATGCACTGATGACGCCGTGAATTTACTAGTCGGTATATCTGTTTCCTCCACTTCTACTACTTCCCAGAGATCTGAAAGTGATAAGAAGGAGTGACTTCAGGCAATTATAATTGCCCAGGTTGAACACGAAGGGCTTGGTCACTAGAAGACCCCTGGGTTCTGCCAATACGGGAGGATCTTCTTCAACAAGGCGGTTCGTCTGGCCTGACTTAGCCTGGATTACTTACCGGCATGGAGGTTGGAAGGGATTTTCTTGCGAAGAACATAATTCTAGACTAAGTTTTACAACCATGCTCCGAGTCTGGGCGTTGGTCACGTCGAGTCCTTATGCATGTGGAGGAGTAATGTCTCCTAGTGTGAAGGCCGACAATATCCAGCAGTGGTTTCATACTGCTTCGTTTCTCATGATTCTTACAGACAGGTGTGAACATGGGCCTACGTTTAGGCTCCATAAAGGTCCAGATCTTTGCCTTGTCTATCCTTTTTCAAAGACGGTTGAATTCACTCCCAGAAGTCGAGTTGTTCTTGAAAGGTGTCCTGCGCTTACAACCACCCTTTGTGCCTCTAACGGCACCTTGGGATCTGACCTTTGTTTTGTTTTTTCTGTATTCCTCTTGGGTTGAACCTTTGACGATAGCAGTGGAGAAGTGCCTTATGTGAAAGACATTTCTGCTATTCGCTTTAGCCTCAGTTAACCAATTTCTGATTTAGAGGAGTTATCATGTACAAGTCCCTACTTGGTCTTTTCTGTGGACAGAGCAGAGCACAGAACTCATCAGCAGTTCTTGCAATGGAGGTCTCTGCATTTCATTTCAACCCTACGATTCTGGTTCCGATTAATTCTGACTTTATCTAATCCAAGGCCCTTGGATGTGGTGCGAGCCTTGAAGATCTAGATCAAGAGGACGGCTCGTAACAGAATGTCAGACTCTCCTTTGGTACTGTATGATATCATAAGGGAGGTTGTCCTGCTTCAGTGCAGTTTATTGCACGTTGGATGAGACTCACTATCCAACAGGCTTCTGCTTCGGCAGCCTTACTGATTCGACATTCCATTGTGGCCCACTCTACAGGGTAGGTGGGTTCTTCCTGGGCGGCTGCCTGTAGTATCTTGGCTTTGCAACTATACCGGGCTGCTACCTTGTCAGGGACAAACACGTTTGTCAAGTTCTATGGGTTTGATACCCTGACTACAGAGGATGGCCAATTCAGATATTTGGTACTGCAGATGTCTTAGCACATTCCCAAATGTTCTGGGAGCTTTGGGACATCCCCATCGTAATTAGGGCCTAAATCAGACTTGATCGCTAGCAGGCGATTTTTGCACTGCTGCGATCAGATGGTCGCCACTCGCCACCTACAGGGGGAGTGTATTTTAGCTGTGCAAGTGTGCAAACGCATGTGTAGCAGAGCTGTACAAACAGATCTTGTGCAGTTTCTGCACAGCCCAGGACTTACTCAGCCATTGCGATCACTTCAGCCTGTCCGGGATTGGAATTGACGTCAGGAACCCTCCTTTCCAACGCTTGGACACACCTGCGTTTTTTCCAACCACTGACTGAAAACAGTCAGTTACCACACACAAACGCCCTCTTCCTGTCAATCTTCTTGCGATCGCCCGTGCGATGTGATCGCTGCCTGGTGACCCCCATTGCTGCCCGGTGACCCCCGTCGCTGCGGACCGACACGCCTGCGCATTTGTGGTGCATACGCATGCACAGTTCAGACCCCCATCGCAGGCTGTACGAAAAGGCAGCCTAGCAATCAGGTCTGAACGCCCCCCTTAGTGACCCCAGTATCCCTTATGTATATTACAGAAAATAGGATTTTAATTGCCTACCAGTAAATCCTTTTCTCGTAGTCCATAAGTGATATCCGGTGCTTTGACTTTCTGCAAGTTTGTTCTTGTATGAAGGTTGTTTTGAGTCAGCTGTTGCTGTTCTGTTTGCCAGCATTTCCTGGTTCATGTTCTGTGCTGTGCTGGTTCGTTAATCTCACCACTCGTTGTCTTGTCATGTTTCCTCCTATCAAGTATGTCCATCACCTTCGGGCACAGTTTTCCTAGGCTGAGCTGTTAGGGAGGGCATAGAGGGGAGGAGCCAGCACACCCTGTTTGAAGAATTTAAAGTGCACCGGCTCCTGTGGACCCCATCTATACCCCATCGTACTTAGTGACCCCAGTATCCCTTATGGACTACGAGAAAAGGATTTACCGGTAGGTAATTAAAATCCTATTATTTCCCCTATACCATATTTATATATATAAATGTGAAAGCCCTCACTTACTCACTTACTGGCTGACTCATCACAAATTCTCTTACTTCCCGATATGTTAGCAAGCTGAAATTTAACATAAGTATTCTTCAGGTGGGAAATAGGAAAACTACGTAATTAGAATTTTAATAAATTTCCCCTAAGGTGATGTAAAGGGGGTTGACATAATGACAAAATTACTGTTGCTTGGCTTGCATTGCGTGAACGATAACGCCCAAATGACTATTGCATCAACATTTGGATTGCACCTCCGGTGTGTAGAATATAGTAAACTACAAGATGGTCCTGTCAGTTTTTACCGTATCTGCTACAGGTGCTCCTCGGGAAACACCAAGATTCAGGGATTAATATTTACTTACAGTAAGACCCAAATTTTTAACACTCATTTATATCTAATACCGTGAAAACTCATGTGCAAAGAACGGGTAGAACAAAGTAAAACAATTCAATTAGTCCTATACAGTGGCGGATTCTATATATCTATATATATAGGATGTAAGACTGCAGCCCCCCCAGGCAAAATCCGCCACCTAACCTAAGTGAGCCAGATGCAGTCCGTGAGACTGCTCTGGCTTCACTGTGACTGGCAGTGACTTCCTATTGGATGTCATATCTGCCAGTCACCAGCAGGACAGGCAGTCCCATTGGGAGGTGTTTCCTCCTTCCGCGACTGCCAAAACAGGCTGTGATTGGCACAGAGCTGGCTTCCTGTAGGAAAACACTACCTGCCTAGATGGCTTCTCAGGGGTGGTCTTCAGTATGCCAGCTCTTGGGATCCTGGCGCACAGTATACCGGCGCCGGAATCCCGACAGCCGGCATACCGACACTTATTCTCCCTCGTGGGGGTCCACGACCCCCCTGGAGGGAGAATAAAATAGCGTGGCGCGCATAGCGCGCCACCGTGCCCGCAGCGAGCCCGCAAGGGGCTCATTTGCGCTCGCCACACTGTCGGTATGCCGGTGGTCGGGCTCCCGGCGCCGGTATGCTGGTCGCCGGGAGCCCGACCGCCGGCATACCATACTACACCCCTTCTCAGGACTACAGTTTATGCAGTCCACAGAAGCCGGGGTTTGAGCATGCGCACTGAAGCCACCGCTAATGCGCATGCACCGGATCCTGGCGCCTGTCAGCTCTATTGCACAGCAATGCAGGCGCCGGAACCGGGGACACGTGAGTCGGACTGTCCTCACGGCAACCCCCCTACCAAAAAAGGTAGGAGCTGCCACTGCTTCTACATCAAAACTGAAGCAGGATCTTCCAGACTCAATATAATTTCTCCTCAACTGCTTATTACAAGAATTACACTAATGAACTACATCAGTATTTTCTTTATTGTGTTGTATCCTTTAAAAAAAAAAAAAAAGAGTGGTAATTGTAACAAATTGCCCCTGCTATCATGTATCTAATTCCTTTCATTTGTAATCATATGGAGGGCCAGATTAAGCCTTGGGGGGGGGGGGGGGGGGAGGGGGGCTGGGGCACTTAGGACAGGCGGGCCCTGGTGGAGGGGAAGGGTGTATATTAGATTGTGCATACCTCTCAACATGACTTATTCCAGGAGAGACAAAATGCTCTCTACCTAGACTTCCCTTTTAATATGTGATTTGCATCACATGTGTTGAACTATTTAATTGATAAAAAAGGTATTTCAACAAAAATAATTACAATTATAAATTAAGAGGGAATTCCAGGGAGAGAGCATTTTGTCCCTCCTGGAATGGGTTATGTTGGGAGGTAAGGGTTGTGTATATTGAATATAAACCAATGGTGTATATTAGATTTAAACTAATAGTTTAATAAGGCCTGGGTACTGTTTATATCTCCACTCAATAGAGAGACAACTATTTTATAATGTATTCCTGTAGTGGAACAAAGACAATTTAAGATTAAAATAAACATAGAAAAATAAAATCTATAATTTATCTTGCAAAAATGCAATAGCAGCAGCCTCTGTACTACTAACACACTGGGACAGGACTCAGGAGGATGCCCTGTGTGTGTGTGTGTCTATAGACATGAACGCTCTCATTAGATAACAGGTTACACAGGACCCTGACACCCAGGTGGGAGGAGAAGCTGGGATCCCTGGGTCACTTACAGCTCTCTCCCTGTGCCATCTCTCCTTTGGTCAGGAAGCTCTGTTGGTATCTCTTGAAACCTGATACTCCTGCATATATGCCCGCAATGCATACTATCCTGCTCACATTCTGACAGCCTGGTTCTGCTGCTGCACAAGAGGGAGAGCTAGTGATGTCAGTATGCTCTGGATGGGGGCCCCCTTGACAGTGGGGGGCCCGGGGTACAGTAAGCCCTGCATTTCCCCCCCCCCCCCCATAATCTGGCTATGATCATATGCATGCTGTCTAGGTCAGATTATTAAAATCTAATGCCTTTTGCAGTAGAATATCTTTGTTTGAGCTTGGCTGTACTGTGTGGGATTGCGTATGTTGTTTGATAGTATCAATAAATCTTAGTAATCTATGTATAATTGTTTTTTATTTAAAGAGCCCATGAGAGGAGGCAGGCTGATCATATACCGGTAAATATACACATGAAAGTAGATCAACAATGAGCCACATTTTCAAATATGAGAATTACAATAGGAATCAGAACTTGTAAATTGAACCTACAGAAAATAATGTATATGAGGCGGTAGACAAAGGAGGGGTGGATAGCATCTTGAGGAGCATCACATGATCTGCAGAAAGTATTATTATAAAGAAGAAGAAGAGTATTTATCTAATGTAATACAGCAAGGAATGGTGAAGCAAGGATGATGACCAGTGGGGGAGGCCAGTATAGGAGTCAAGGGCAAGGGGTGTCTTCGTGGGAGAGCCATGGAGACCACACTTGGGCAACCATACGGCCCCCTTCTTCATGGAGATAATAAGTGGTATTTTCCATCACAACAGATTTGCAATTTTAAGGCAGAAAGGAAGGAGTTTCCAAATTATGAGCTATCACTTTTTGGCAGCTACTAGAATGTGAGACACCAGATTCATAGAGTGCTTGGAGAGATGGGGAGAGGATAACATTGAAGAAAGATCCATGGATCCCATAGGTTTGGAACTTCAACTAAACTATTTCTAAGGTTATGGATCGAGGTCCAAAAAACATCATGGACCGGGCAGCTCCACCAAATATGGGTAAGAGTACTTTGAAGGCCCCACTTTCTCCAGCAAAGGGGTGAGTCGGAATGAAACATTTCAACTTGAGAGGATATCTCACACTAAGAATACTAATTTTTACTGTTAATCTCTAGGGAATACAGTATTAATGTTATTATTACCTGTTCAAATAGATACTGTTTCTATGTCTAGAACATTACGTTGGCGGTAACCACTGATTCAATACATGAGATATATGTATTTTTAATTGTTATTCCATATGGTGTATCATATAGAAGGGATCATTATGATAGACCTACAATCAAAATCCCGATGGTCAAAATACCGACAACAAGTGACCGATGGTCAAAATACCGACAGGGTCAAAATCCCAACATGGTCAAAATACCGGCATTTAAAATACAGACAAGGTCAAAATACTGATATTTAAAATGTCGACAGGTCAAAAAGTTGACACAAGATTTTCATTTTTTTGTGTGTGTATGTAGACATACTGTAGGTCGACATGGCCGCGTATAAGTGTACCGCATCCCCTTGCATGGCTCGCTGCGTCCGCCATGCTTCGGGCATGGTGCCTCACTATTATATTCACTGATGTCGACTTTTTGACCTGTCGACATTTTAAATGTCGACTTTTTGACTTTGTTGGTATTTTAAATGTTGGGATTTTGATCATGTCGGGATTTTGACCTTGTCGATATTTTGCCCGTAGGGATTTTGATTGTAGGTAAATTGACTACATCTCATATAGAACCCTATATTGGGGTCTAACAAAGTGAAGTATAAATATATTATAGAAATAGAATAACGTGCTGAAAAAAGAATATTGTTTTTTTAACATTTTTTTTTCCAGAAATTTCCTCTTTTTCAACACATTATTCTATTTCTATAATCTATATATACTTTGCTTTGTTAGACCCCAATATAAAGTTATATATGATACACCATATGGATTAATAATTATAAAAAACATATACAGTATCTCGTGTGGGTATTGATTTGATATTCTTTCAATTTTAAATATATCTAATAAACTTTAATACATTTTAAGAAAATAAACACTACTACATTATTTTGTGGAAATGGGATGAGTGCACCCATACTCAAACTGATTTAATTTTTTTCTCTTCATTGTTCTTAGGAATTAAACATTTGCAAGTGCCTTACTGGGCTATAGTACCAGTGGTAGTATAATTTGTACAGGGTTTCCTTAAGTTGTGTGGAAGTGGAGTATTTGGCAACAGCCTGTCTCGGGGTCAGTACGAGATCCCGGCGGTCAGGAGACCGACGCCGGGATCCCGACAGCCGGGATCCCGGCGGTGAGCGCAGCATGTCCGCTCACCATGCTTTGGGCCCCACAGGTTCTATTCCCCCTCCGGGTGGTGGTGTGGACCACCACCCAAGGGGGGTAAGTAGCCAGCTTTCAGGATTCCGACTGCAGGTATTTCAAGTGGTGTCTGGATTCCGGCGTCGGTATCTTGACCGCCGGGATCCTGACAGGCGGTCAATTGACTGCCTCCCCCTGTCTCATGCCGTCCCAAGCTTCCTCATCTGGTGGGTGGCCAAGGTTCACCTCCCAAGAGGATTCGTGAGGGCTACGATTGGGAAGAGCAGCTTTTTGAGAATGGCGGAAGATAATTCTGGGGTTTGCCATTCCAAATAAAGCGGATAATACATTTCTTGATTTTATTGAGGGGGGAGCAAGAAAAAGCATGTCCTCCGACTTACAGTAATTGATTTTGTACCCGGAAAGTGTACCATAGGAGGTTGTAAAGATTGGGCAAAGAGATTCTAGGTTGAGTAATGTGTGAGCAGAATATCATTCGCAATAACAGCAATTTTAGAGGAGGTGTTCCTGACCTGCACACCCTGGATGCTAGGATTAAGCCGGATAAGGGAGGCTAGAGACTCAATTATCAGGCCAAAGATTAAAGAGGATATTCCTGTCTGGTGCCATTGAAGTTTGAAAAGGAATCAGAAAGGACCCCACTGATGGAAACTCTAGCAGAAGGGCTAAAATAAAGTACAGTAACATCCGTCAGGAAGTTCCACAAGAACCTTGAAGGACCACAGAGTATAAGACATAAAACTGCAGAAGATCCTATCAAATGTTTTTCAGCAACAAGCGAGAGAATAAGAGCTGGTGATCTCTTGGAGTTTATAATATAAATCAGATCTACTGTCCTGCAGGTATCATCCCATGCTTGGCGTCCTGGTATATAACTAACTTTGGGGGTGATTCAGATCTGATCGCTGGGCTGCTAATTTTGCTGTCCTGCGTTTAGATAGTCGCCACCTCCAAGCGAAGTGTATATTCACTGTGCAAGTGTGCGATCCTATGTGTGCGCCGAGCTGCAAAAATCCGCTTTATGCAGTCTCTGCGCAGCACAGAACTTACTCCTACAATGCGATCACATCTGGCTGATCGGGGCCAGAGCTGACGTCAGACACACTCACTGAAAAAACTTGGGAACGCCTGTGTTTTTCACATAGATTTTTAAGCAGGGAAATAGGCCTGTAGCTAGTGCAAACATTCGGGTCCTTGCCCTCTTTAGGTATCACGATAATTCGGGTCTCAAGCATTTCCACAGGGAAGGACCAGCCCTGTAGAACATTATTAAAAAGGAAGCACAGCTGGGGAATGAGAAGACCTCCAAATTTCTTATAGTATGCGGCAGTGAAGCCATCAGGCCCAGGAGATTTGCCTGATTTCTGTTGCTTAATAGATGCAGTAATCTATAACTATTTGAGTATTTTTATTTATAAGAATAATTGTCCTCAGATGTATTATACAATCTCATTTACATGTGATTGTGTGACAGCCGATCAAAGAGGTATAGCTCATCTAGCTGTGTGTAACACTGCTGTTACTATAGTATTTAGTAAACTTTTAACGTGATTGAACCGTATTATGGCCCTCATTCCGAGTTGTTCGCTCGCTAGCTGCTTTTAGCAGCATTGCACACGCTAAGCCGCCGCCTACTGGGAGTGAATCTTAGCTTTGCGGAATTGCGAACGAAAGATTAGCAGAATTGCGAATAGAAATTTCTTTGCAGTTTCTGAGTAGCTCGAGACTTACTCTGCCACTGCGATCAGTTCAGTCAGTTTCGTTCCTGTCAATCACACTACGATCACCAGAACGATGAAAAATCTTTGTTAAGCTGTGAGTAAAATACCAAACTTTTGTGCAAATTTACTTGGCGCAGGCGCACTGCGAACTTTGCTCATGCGCAGTTTGCGATTTATCGCTCCGTTGCGAAAAAATCTAACGAGCGAACAACTCGGAATGACCCCCTATGTTCTATTAGTATTAGTAAGTGGAAGTTATACTTTCATCGAGTCCAGTTCCACAATTTATATAATATAAATAACAGGAGAGATGCCTTTCTTCCATAAATAGTCACCGTACATTTTTTGTCTGCAGTTGTTTCTCTAGACCAGTGGTCCTCAAGATACACTAAAGGTGACACTAAAGGTCCATATACACTGCGCGTTTTTGCCCAGCGTGTATGCACAGCGATGATGGCTGACATCGCTGGGCTGAAAATCGCTCCGTGCATACACACTGAGCTATTTTCCCCTCTGCCCAGCGATGTCAGCGGGGGTGAATGGCTTTCCATAGCAGAACTCTATGGAAAGCTGTCCACCCCGCCGTTCATCTGCTGGTAATACCAGCAGATGAACGGCGGTCGCCGGCGATGAAGCGGGAGTGCGCATCAATGCTCATCGCTCATCGCCAGGGTTTACACACTGGGCGGTTTTGAGCTGAAAGCAGCTCAAAAGACCGAAAGTGAGCTGCTTTCAGCTCAAAATCACCCAGTGTGTATGGGCCTTAACAGTCCATGGCCCTCATTTCGAGTTGATCGCACCAAGCAACTTTTTGCTGCTGGTGCGATCAACTAATCTCCGCCTATGGGGGAGTGTATTTTAGCATAGCAGGGCTGCGATCGCTTGTGCAGCCCTGCTATGCTAAAAAAGTTTCACTTAAAACAAGACTAGCCCTAGACCTACTTACCCTGTGCGATGGATCCGGCGATGATGGGCCCCGCTTTGACGTCACTCCTCCTCCCTCCGTTTGCCTGGACATGCCTGTGTTTTGCTTACCACTCCCCGAAAACGGCAGCAAACAGTAGGTTGATGCCCCGAAACGCCCTCTTGCTGTCCATCTTCTTTGCAGTAGCTGCTGCGACCGCTTTCTTCTCTGTAAGCGTTGTTGCACGCCGGGCAATGTCGCGCATGCGCAATGCGCACTCCAGACCCGTTCGCACCACAGCGAAGAACCGCTGCGTGCGAACGGGTCGGAATGACCCCCTATGTTTTTGTGTTTATCCATGCTTGATCACAGATGATTAAATCAAAATAAAGTGGAGAACAACATAAGATGTAGTCACAATTATTGTTAATCTATTCTTAGACAGCTATTGTATAGTAATCTCCTATATGGAATTAATTATAGCATCACACACACACACACACACACACACACACACACACACACACACACACACACACACACACACACACACACACACACTTAATTGGAAGTTATAAACACATTAGGGCTTTCACACTGCATGAACATGGCACGGTCATCGTGTTACAGCCGTGATAACCACTGAACAAGGCCGGCTGCCGTCAAACATTTGAATCTCCCCCAATGACTGTCAAATATTTTGAATGTCAAAAGAATTTTATGCGCTATATAAGAAACAGTTAATAATAATAATAATAATAATAATAATAATGGTGACATCATCCCATAATATATATCATATTGCTGTACAAACATTAAAAAAATATTTGGTTAAGGCAAAATATACAGCCACTAGTTAACTAACTTTTAAGAACAGCTTCTTACTTAAATATGATCTTGTAATTCGGGTGGTTCTGGGATTTCATAAGCTTACCTGAAGAGGTAAAACAAAAGTCCTATACCGGGCATGGCAGTATTATGTTTTGATGCTATCTTTTTTTACAGCAATGAACCATCAAGAATGTTGATTATATATATTTTTTACTTGCATTATTACAGGTAGAAAAAGACATCATCATCCCATCGATGTTTTCCTTCTCAGGGCCGCCTTAACAGCAGTGTAGACCCCTGGGCACAGTAATGCACTGGGCCCCCTACCCATCCTCCAGCGGTAGGGGTGGGGGTGCTATCAGTGGCAGCTTTGATGTCCCGCGGGCGGTAGGGGGTGTTCTATCTTCCGATAGAGCATTTAGGACCTGAAGCAGTAATTTATGCTAATTACTCCTTTACTGCACAGATGGGGCTAAACTGTAGAAGGGGGCATTGGGCTGAATGAAGAAGCCATGGTACATGACTTCCAGGGTGACAGGAAGTGTTTAATACGTAGGGGAGAGGTGGATAGTGGAGTGGGCTTAATATTTATACATTTCCGGTGGGAGGGCAGCTTGCTTGACTGCAGATATCTCAAGTTCCTGAAAATATATTTCTTAGCTTTGAATGGGATAAAAAACTAGAGAGTCCCACCTTTCAGGAGGTTCTAGGGACTTGGGGATCAGAGTTCAGGAGCCAGAGCAATTCACCAACAAAAATCTAAAACTGCATATTAGGCGTGTGGAGCTGGAGCACGGACCAGCTGCTTGATGGCTGATATCTCTGGTTCTGGGCATAGTAGAGACAAGCTGCCAGTGTCCACTAAAAGGGGAGAGTCACTTTAGGATTATACCCTCAGAAAAACTCTAAGTCAGACAGAACCCAAGATATCTGGCTGGCAAGAGCAATTAACAGGCTTGGATGGGGACCACTGCTTTCAAGTCGGATATCTTCAGTTTCCCAGGGCCGACTTTCAAAAATCAAAACACCACTGAAATAAGGGGACCCTCAGCTATCAGCCTAGGGCCCTTATACTCCTGGGGCCCTTGGGCAAGAGCCCATTGAGCCCATACAAAAAGACGGCCCTGTTCCTTCTCTCCCTACTTTCTTGTCACATGGTCTTCTATGCTGATGGATTCTTTAAGATACACTACCTTATACTGCTGCTACCAGAAAATGCACATAAACTATATATATATATATATATATATATATATACTAGTGATGAGCGGGTTCGGTTCCTCGGAAACCGAACCCCCCTGAACTTCACCCATTTTACACGGGTCCGAGGCATACTCGGATTCTCCCGTATGGCTCGGTTAATCCGAGCGTGCCCGAACGTCATCATCCCGCTGTCGGATTCTCGCGAGATTCGGATTCTATATAAGGAGCCGCGCGTCGCCGCCATTTTCACTCATGCATTGGAAATGTTAGGGAGAGGACGTGGCTGGCGTCCTCTCCGTTTATTAATGTTGCTGCAAATATTTGTGCTTATTGCTTAATTGTGGGGACTGGGGAGCAGCTGTATTATATAGGAGGAGTACAGTGCAGAGTTTTGCTGATCAGTGACCACCAGTTTTATCCGTTCTCTGCCTGAAAAACGCTCCATATCTGTGCTCAGTGTGCTGCATATTTCTGTGCTCACACTGCTCTATTGTGGGGACTGGGGACCAGCAGTATTATATAGGAGGAGTACAGTGCAGAGTTTTGCTGACCAGTGACCACCAGTATTATACGTTGTCTGCCTGAAAAATGCTCCATATCTGTGCTCAGTGTGCTGCATATATCTGTGCTCACACTGCTTTATTGTGGGGACTGGGGACCAGCAGTATTATATATGAGGAGTACAGTGCAGAGTTTTGCTGACCAGTGACCACCAGTATTATACGTTGTCTGCCTGAAAAACGCTCCATATCTGTGCTCAGTGTGCTGCATATATCTGTGCTCACACTGCTTTATTGTGGGGACTGGGGACCAGCAGTATTATATAGGAGGAGTACAGTGCAGAGTTTTGCTGACAGTGACCACCAGTATATATAGCAGTACGGTACGGAAGGCCACTGCTCTACCTACCTCTGTGTCGTCAAGTATACTATCCATCTAGATTCTATACCTGTGGTGCATTTTAGTTTTGCAGTTTGCTGACAGTGACCACCAGTATATATAGCAGTACGGTACGGAAGGCCACTGCTCTACCTACCTCTGTGTCGTCAAGTATACTATCCATCTAGATTCTATACCTGTGGTGCATTTTAGTTTTGCAGTTTGCTGACAGTGACCACCAGTATATTTCAGTACGGTACGGAAGGCCACTGCTCTACCTACCTCTGTGTCGCCAAGTATACTATCCATCTAGATTCTATACCTGTGGTGCATTTTAGTTTTGCAGTTTGCTGACAGTGACCACCAGTATATATAGCAGTACGGTACGGAAGGCCACTGCTCTACCTACCTCTGTGTCATCAAGTATACTATCCATCCATACCTGTGGTGCCTTTCAGTTGTGCGCAGTATATATAGTAGTAGGCCATTGCTATTGATACTGGCATATAATTCCACACATTAAAAAATGGAGAACAAAAATGTGGAGGTTAAAATAGGGAAAGATCAAGATCCACTTCCACCTCGTGCTGAAGCTGCTGCCACGTCGTCTGCCAAGGCCGATGCCCAATGTCATAGTAGAGAGCATGTAAAATCCAAAAAACAAAAGTTCAGTAAAATGACCCAAAAATCAAAATTGAAAGCGTCTTATGAGAAGCGTAAACTTGCCAATATGCCATTTACGACACGGAGTGGCAAGGAACGGCTGAGGCCCTGGCCTATGTTCATGGCTAGTGGTTCAGCTTCACATGAGGATGGAAGCACTCATCCTCTTGCTAGAAAACTGCAGTGCCACTCCTAGATGGGCCAGGTGTTTGTGTAGGCCACTTGGATCGCTTAGCTTAGTCACACAGCTACTTCATTGCGCCTCTTTTTTTCCTTGCATCATGTGCTGTTTGGGGACTATTTTTTTTAAGTGCCATCCTGTCTGACACTGCAGTGCCACTACTAGATGGGCCAGGTGTTTGTGTCGGCCACTCGTGTTGCTTAGCTTAGTCACACAGCGACCTTGGTGCGCCTCTTTTTTTCTTTGCATCATGTACTGTTTGGGGACTATTTGTTTGAAGTGCCATCCTGCCTGACACTGCAGTGCCACTCCTAGATGGGCCAGGTGTTTGTGTCGGCCACTTGTGTCGCTTAGCTTAGCCATCCAGCGACCTCGGTGCAAATTTTAGGACTAAAAATAATATTGTGAGGTGTTCAGAATAGACTGAAAATGAGTGTAAATTATAGTTATTGAGGTTAATAATACTATGGGATCAAAATGACCCCCAAATTCTATGATTTAAGCTGTTTTTGAGGGTTTTTGTAAAAAAACACCCGAATCCAAAACACACCCGAATCCGACAAAAAAATTTTCAGAGAGGTTTTGGCAAAACGCGTCCGAATCCAAAACACAGCCGCGGAACCGAATCCAAAACCAAAACACAAAACCCGAAAAATTTCCGGTGGACATCTCTAATATATACACAGTAGATAAGATACTATAGACAGGGCCGTCTTTTCATATGCGCTAAATGGGCAGTTGCCCAATGGCCCCAGTAGTATAAGGGCCCTAGGCTGATAGCTGATGGTCCCCTTTTTCCTGGTGTACTAGATTTTTGAAAATCGGCCCTGGGGAACAGGAGATGGGTGTGGGTTGATAATTAGACAGTCAATAGATAGACCCCATATGTTAGACAGACATTAGGTCGACAGGGTCAAAAGGACGACAGGGTCAAAAGGTCGACATGAAAAAGGTAGACAGTACAAAAGGTTGACCGGGTCAAAAGGTCGTCCGTCAAAAGGTCGGCATGAAAATGGTTGACACAAAAAAGGTAGACACCATGCTTTTTGCATTTTTGTGGTTTGTGTGGATAGTTTTGTCGCTCGCCACGCTTCGGGCTTGGTTGCTTGCTGCGCTCGCCACAAGGTTTATATCCAAGTCTATGCTGACATGGATAGAGAAGGTATGAAATAGTCCAAAACATGTTAAATTAAAATAACCCATTTGTCTATCTTTTTTATGTCGCCCATTTTCATGTCGAGCTTTTGACACGGTCGACCTTTTGTACTGTCTACCTTTTCATATCAACCTAACGTCTGTCTAACATATGGTGTCTATCTATTGACTGTCTAACTAGACACTGTCTATCTATCATCCGGATACCACCAGGGATAGCCGACGTCAAAGCAGTGGTCCCCATCCGTGCCTGTTAATTGCTCTTCCCAGCCAGATATATCGGGTTTTGTCTAACTTTTTTTGAGGGCACAATCCAAAACCTGGGACTCTCTCCTTTTGGTGGACACTGGCAGCTTATCTCTACAACTGTATGCCCTGAACCAGAGATATCAGCATTCCAGCAGCTGTTCCCTGCTCCAGCTCCAGCTCAACATGCCTGGTATTCAGTTTTATATGTTAATCGGTGAATTGCTCTGGCTCCTGAACTCTGATCCCCAATTCCCCAGTACCTCCTGACAGGTGGGACTCTCTATTTTTTTTATCCCATTGAATGCGAAGAAATCTATTACCAGGAACTGGAGATTTCTGCAGTCAAGCAAGCTGACCTCCCACTGGAAAATTATTAATATTAAGCCCACTCCACCATCCACCACTCCCCTGCGTATTAAACACCCTACTACCACCCTGGAAGTCATGTACCGGGGCCAGTTCATTCAGTTCAATTCCTCCTTTACAGTTTAGTATTCTCCCTCCCGCCCCATCTCCGACCATCTGTGCAGTAAGGAGTAATTAGCAGAAAGTACTGCTCCAGGTCCTACATGCTGAGCGGAAGACAGAACACCCCCAATCACCCGTGGGACATCAAAGCTGCCACTGATAGCACCCCCGCCCCTACCGCAGCAGGATGGGTACAGGCCCCTGTGCATTGCTTTGCCCAGGGGCCTACATTTATGTTAAGACGGCCCTGACTATAGGGAGCACTTAATGAGTGTTGATGAGAGACAAGGGGGCCGAGCTGGGAGGTATATTGAGAAAAGCAAAGAGCTGCATGTTGGTGTAGTTGGTGGGTAGCCTATAAGTAAGTAGATGCATTTTATAGTGACAGAGCAGATGAGCAGCAGCAGAACATTCTGCGAGAAAAATCAGTTTGGCTGTTGCATTTAAAATAGATTGTAATGGTTAAAGCCTGTTTAGGGAAGACCAGTAAGGATACAAGTGCAATAATCAATGAAGGAGATAACGAGTTATGTATCAGAGTGTTGCAGTGGTTTATGTGAGATATGTATTCTGGAGATGTTTCATAGATGTATGTAACATGATTTGGCTACACATTAAGGGGGAGTTGCATCAAAGCTTTGGAAGACGGTACAGCCTGCGGCTCGTAGGAACTGCTAGACACAGGAATAGTTTCTTTCCCCAAGCGACTATCTTGGTTAACTCGACACTTGCTTAGTCTATTAATTTTCGCACTCGAACCATGTATTCAAGCATCCATCATGTTCCCTTCTCTATGCTTATGTCACGTTGTTGTTTTCTTTATTTTTTTATTTTTTTCCTTCTTTTTCTCTTTTCTTTTTTCTGTCTGAGAGCTGTGGTTATCGGAAACAATTTCCTTGTGCATTATGTACTGATATACTTGGCAGTAAAGCCGATTCTGATTCTAATGTGGAGGGAGATAAAATACCTAACAATCAGCTTCTAACTGCCTTTAGACAGGCTGTGTTTGAAAAATTACAATATAGAGCAGATTGGTTGCAACTTTACTCTCTCCATTTTATCTCTCTCCAAGGCTTGATACTGTACATCTTTCTCTAAATGTGTGGAGCAAAGGACATTTCAAAGTCAAAAATAACACCTGGGGGATATTTACTACTATTTAATGCGTTTAGGTGATTTTGCATTTTTTTGCAATAAAGTCACAATTTTGCAAATCGGGAATTTACTAATGGCCAATTCACATGGAAATGACATGTCAAACTCGACTTTGCAGACCAAATCATGGCAAATCACCATAGACCCAAACATCAGTAAGATAACATTGGTAACAATGCAAATTATAAACTTACTAATTTGCAAACTCACACCAAAATCGCAACACAATTGACCACACATGCAGGGGCGTAACTACAACTTTGTGAGTCTCATAGCAAAATGTATAAGGGGCCCCCCACACAGGTCTCCACCAAAGTGGTTATGGCTAGTGCTGCACAAGAGGCGTGGTTTACTAGTGTTGCCTATTATTTTAACACATTAACACGCTCAGTTAGTTACAAATAAGTTACAGATAAGAATAACATTTGCCATGACTAAAGCAATAATGTGAGAAAATATGCTTCAATGGAACATCACCTTATGGGGTTAAGTCATGAAAATAATTAGTAGAGATGAGCGGTTCTGATTCTGTGGAATCAGAACAGCTCCGAACATGCCTGGCTCGAGAGTTTGCAAGCCCGACCCGCAAACGTCACGACAAACTCGGGAGCACGCAAGAGGCTGAATGTCATCATCCCTTGTCGGATTTCTTGCGAGACTTCGAGTCTATAAAGGCTCGACGTCATGCGGCTCGGCGCCATTTTCCTGCACTCTTCCACGCTGCGAGGAGCTCTGCTGTGGGGTGCTGT